>NC_134738.1:0-177500 GCF_049634645.1 Pelodiscus sinensis | reverse complement strand
GGATGTTAAATATCGGTTAATTGAATAGTTGAATAATGTCATGAATTTTTATCAGTTACTTGACTGTTCTATAGTCCCTGGGGGTGCGGCCAGCAGCCAGTGCACTCCGGCCACACTCCTAAGGAGCCCCCTGTCACTCTGCACTGCTACCTCTGTATCAGAGGCAGCAGCACAGAGTGCCAGGTGAGAGCTGGTCTGCGAGGGAGCCGGTTTAAAAACCAGCTCCCCTTACGGACTGGCTGCCTATTGCCCTATGCTGCTACCTCTGATACAGAGGCAGCTGCACGGGGTGGCAGCAGCCCCTGTCTAGGGAAGGGTGGGGGCTGAGCTCCTGGACCCGGTACTGAACCTGGCTGCCTGCCTGCCCTCTTGGCTCCTAATACACTTTAAATGCAGAGTCGCTGCGAGGATAGGTCCCGGACCTGGTGCGAGCCAGGACTGAGCCAGGCTGCTGATGAGCCTGCTAAAAAATTTACTGGTGGGCGGGGGGGATGCATGTAGTCTATAGCATTAACCTATAAGCTTTTGCTTGTCAGGTAATCGACTACACTATTACATCCCTACCTTGCAGTCTTGTTTGAAGCTAACTCTGCACTGGCACTTTGGAGCAGTGTAAATGTATGGCGAGCGCAAAAAGTTACAGTGTTGTGAAATGCCATTGTGAACCAGACTACTCCCCTCGGAGATGGTTTACATAGAGTACTGGGAGACCTCTCTTCCAGCACTCATGCTGTGGCCACACTTTCAGTTTAAAGAGCTGTCATGGCTCCCCTTTAAACTTTTAAGTGTAGCCAAAGCCTGAGTCAGTTTGATTAGTATAACAACATCTAGTGAAATATTTGACTGGGCTGGCTACCAGTTGCAGTTTAAAGGCAATACACTTTGGAATATTGACATAGATGCTACTGACAGTGTCTTAGTTTGGGCCTGTATCTCTTGTTTTATTAGTGCCTTTCACAAGCCTAGGAGAAACAAGGTACAGAATCACTAACTATGGGGTGCCAAGCACCTCGAAAGCACTGAGCACCCATGTCTCGCACTAAAGTCAGGAGGAATTGAGGTTTCACAGCACCTTGTGATTGGCCCCTAAATGTGTATAGAGCTCACTTTCACCATTGCTTGCTTGTGGGAATAACTTTGGTCTGGGTGATTGGGCAGAGGCAGAAAACATCTGGGCTTATATTTTTGGGATGTGTGACAGGTGGGCTCGTTAGCCATGTTTGATAACTGATCATTCCTGCGTTGGCTGAGGGACAGAACTATGGTGTCTGGACAAAGTGTGAATGTTTCAGTAGAAATGTGCTCTGCAGAGCCCCCAGGGAAGATGCCCCAAATAAAGCCCTGATAGATGAAGGACGATTCTCCGCAGGTTAAATGACTTTGTTCAGAAAAGCCCAAGTCAGCTCTGAATGAGCTGAGATGCTCTTGATGCTCCATCATGAAACAAGTTGATTTGGAGGTTTTGACAGTCTGTCTTCTCTTCTCAGACTACTGCATGAATCCACAGACTGTTTTGTTGCTCCGAGTCATTGCTGCTTTCTGCTTCCTTGGAATAATCTGCAGTCTTTCAGCTTTCCTGCTGGATGTTTTTGGACCCAAGCACCCTGCACTGAAGATCACTCGACGTTATGCCTTTGCTCACATTCTCACAGGTAACTACCAGGGCATTTGCACCTTGCTGAGCCTGGTTATGGCAGGTGGCATATGAGTTGGTATCTTACTGTGGGCACTTTTATGCCCTCAGCCAACTATACCTCAGAGCATAGCAAATAGAACATAGCATTGCTATCCAAAGATGTTTTCTCTGCTTTCCTCAGATACTTGGAACATTGTCCACTGCAGAGCTCATGTGCCTTTATCTTCCCCTCTTCTGTCAGCACAGAGCATTGCTGGAGTTCTGCCTTTGGCTGCAGGACTCGGCTCAGCTTGAGAAGTGAGAGTTATAGCTGAGAGAAATGAAGACCTGGGACAAACTTTATTTTTAGTCTGTAAATGGGGATGAGCTGGAGTGTTTCATTTTTGGCATGAGTTTTTAGTACAGACAGACTGAACAGAGAACATAGGCTCCTCTTCCCCCCAAGGCAGAGGAGGAATTGACATTGATTTCAGTAGTAGGGGGTTGTGACACACAGCAGGTGGGGTGTACACAGGTGCCCACTTTGCTCTTGGGAGGGGTGTACACAGGTGCCCACTTTGCTCTTGGGACTCTGCTTGCTTTCTTTTTCCAGCTCACACTGACCAGGCTTGTTACAAATCAGTCCTGGACATATGCCAAAGGCATAGTGCAAAGGTGTGTAACTCACATAAACCTGTCTGCTGGCCCTACATGTCCCCTCTTCCATTTCTGAGTGACGAATTTAGGAATTTAACACTCTAGTCCTGACTCCTGGGCATGTTCAGCTTTTCCCTAAAGCCCACATTGCCCATGATTTCTTCCAGCCTACTTTGGCTTTTATCACATGTCCATTTCCCCCTTCTAATTGACAAACACTTCCACCGGTTGCTCACATATGCTGTGCAAGTTATAGAAATGGTGCCTGTGTGCATTACTGTGCAGAGACATAGGGCTGGCCCTGAAAATCTGGCATTTCTGTTTACGATGGTCCCCCGTGGGGTTTCAGGGAGGTTTATCTTTTTCCTTTTTACCTAACAGAGAATAATTTGCTTCCTCTTTGGTCACTGACTCCCCCTCCCCTCTCTCTCTCTCATATTATCCATGGTGTTTCAGTTTTGCAATGTGCCACAGTGATTGGATTCTGTTACTGGGCTTCAGAGCTGATTCTTGCACAACAGCAACAGCACAAAAAGTACCATGGATCTCAGGTCTACGTCACCTTTGCTGTCAGCTTTTACCTGGTTGCTGGAGCTGGCGGAGCCTCCATCCTCGCTACTGCTGCCAACCTGCTGCGACACTATCCAACCGAGGAGGAAGAGCAGGCACTGGAGCTCCTGTCTGAGATGGAGGAGAATGAATCTTACCCAGCAGAGTATGAAGTGATCAACCAGTTCCAGCCGCCTCCTGCGTACACACCATAATGCTGCCAGTGAGCCAGAGGGGGTTGCATTAGGCTTTCTCCCCACCCCTGAAACACTGCCCACCTCTTTGTGGGAATGCACTCCTTTGCCCATGGAGGCCATTCAACAGTGCTTCATGTCCGGGCACCTTACTCACTTTTATGCTCTTCTCCCCACAAGAGCGAGGACTAACTTTAGACCAGTGGCGGCTTCTTACAGAGCCCCCAAAGCCCCCTTGTTTTATGGACTTTGTTTTATGATTTTTTATTATCTCCCACTCCCATGCATTGTACCTACCTTGCATTGCTGAAATCACACCTGACCAGGGTGATTTTAGAAGCTTTGTTTCCTGTGTATTCTCAGTCTTGTACTGTAGTGCCCCGATGCTCCCACTCACCAGCATGGTGCACAAGTGCACAGCTGTGCAGGGGGAAGTCATACTTGTGTGTGATGTGCCTGTGCATATCTTGGGAGAAAGGGCGGTTGGAGGCAGGGGGTTCCACAGTCTCACATTGTGATAGTCAAGATCTCATTCATGTTGGCTTGTACCTCAACATGGAGGTGAAAGTCACACAGCTATAAATGCCTGCATTAGAGGTGAATTCTACACTCTTCTGCTGTTATCTGAGCAAGGTCAGCCAAGCATCTGGAGAGGTGTAACTTATTGATTGGCATACCCGGAGAGAGATGTTCTCTCCCCTCCTCTCCTTCCTCTCCTCCACTCCCCCCCGCCAGAGTACCATGGCACGTAGATACAAGTGAAATTCCTGCCACTATGAACTAGTGCAGTGTTTCCCAATTGGTTCTCCGCGGAACCCAGGGGTTTCGCGAGCAAAAGCAAGGGTTCCATGAGGAGCCAACACTCCCCCGCCACCTTTCAATGCGACAGAGCCTTTATGTTTTGCAGCAGGACTCGTAGCGATTTTTTTTGGTTTTGCTTGACGAAACGCGGCGGCAGGGCTGTTTTGGTTTTTTGGGGGTTTTTTCCTTGATGAAATGCAGTGGGGGCCCTTTTTTTTTTAAGGCAACCGTAGGGGTTCTGTGGCCAAATAAAATTGGGAAACACTGGCCTAGTGTGTAGAGAAATTCCTTTATATCCATAGTATACTATGGGAAAGGTCTAGCAAATCTGCTACCACTGCTTTATCCACTTCCACATTCTGATTCATGCTATTTACACGAGCATTTTGCACTTTATTCTCTGAGCCCACAGCCTTTTGCCTCTGACTTTGGCGGGGGGGGGGGGGGGGGGGGACTGTGGAACTAGCTAGGACCAGCTGCTGTATACTGCTACCACTAAGCAGCCCTCAAATAAGTTTGAAAATATTAGGCCAGAGCTGGTTGAAAAGCTGTGCTAATTTCAACTGTGGTATAGAGGGAGCTTGGTCCTGCCATGAGGGCAGGAGACTAGACTTGATGATCTCAATACCTGTTCAGGTCCAGCTCCCAGGGATACCACAGTCCATACCAGCAAGAGGATCTATGATGGCTTTTAGTCTGTTTGGTGTTAAAGTGAACATAATATTCAGTGACAACTACTGGAAACCTATTCCGTAGTCTCCACTTAGATACACAGTGTCAGACGTAGAGATTGTATGCAAACTCTGTCTCCACGCTGACCTACTCTGGTTTTAAGACATTTTAGATATTTGGATATTTTCCTTTCCTTTTTGTCCTTTACACCCTTACCTTTACAAGGACCATTCTCCCAGCTGACGGTGTCAGGCTGTGACCAATCAGCGCACTCTATCTAGCAGTCCCAGGAAGTGTTATAGAACCACACACAGACAGCACTTGACTGGCTCCCTTCTCCTTACATGTACTAATACCAGGCCTACTGAGAGAGAGCCAGAAACACTCATCCACGTACTTGCACTGTGCCAGCCACAATCATCATGATTGTAGGGACAGCATATTACACTGAAAGACACTGAAGGAGAAACTCAATTTACCATTGCTTCATGGAGGGAATTGTTTTTAAAGGTTTTAGAAAGCAGCCTGCATGTCACTGAAATGCTGAGTTGAATTCTGTGTGGGGTTTGATCATGTTCTTCAAATAAAATGAGGCTTGGGAAGGAAGTGTTATGTCTCCAAGTGCTGGCTTGAAACTGATGATGCAGTGGTTTGTCTGAGTCACTTTAGGACAGGTCTACTGCAGCTTGTAACTTAAATGCAGTTTCTAGTGGACACCCCTCCCCCCGCCTCTTTGAATGTATATCAGATATTGATGTGTTACCAGCAATTTTGTTTAGCTTGTTTCTTTCCCTCCCATATTTGCAGCAGTGTTGGTAACACAGAAGAGGAGATCTCCAGTGTAATGCAATATCCAGACCTCAGATACAAACCTGGAGTCTTATCCTAGGAGAATGTAAGATTCTTCCTCTCTGCCCCTCAGTCCCCTACTTAGGGGGAAGCAGCAGAAGATTGTAGATTGATTCTGTAGAGTTGCCAAGGAATCTTCTCTACTAAAAGTGTTGGAACAGAAAGACAAGGTGTCTGATAAAGGCCTTTTAGAGCTTAGAAGGAACTCAGGTGGCAAAGAGGCTGCCAGTGGTAATAGTAAAGGGGTCCTCTCCAGCAAACAACCAAATGTCTCTGCTTTGCTCTTCTCTTCTGCTTCAGAGGAATGCCCAGCTTAATGCCAGCTGTTATACATGGAGCCAGAAAGTGTATTGGTGAGGGCCCTAGAAGACTGTGGGACTGGCTGATATGTCCTGCTCTGACATTGAACCACAGTCCACATATGTAGTGAACTCCATAGGGAGCTGTCTGGTGTGGGTGGAAAATGTTCTGGGTTTCTCCCTACTGCTGAGAGAGGGAATGTGTTTGTTTAAAAATATCCTATGCATAATAAATTGTATATCTGTAAAAATACTTTAATCATCCTAATAACTGATCCTTGGGGCTTGAGGAAATCTACATGAAATTGGGGGGCAGAGGGAGGGAGTTATTCCAGCTACTCCATGCAGCTTTCTCTTCTTCCTCAAGCCCTGGGGAGGGAAAGCAGAACAGGAAACACATCCAAGTGTCAAAGGGACTTTGAACCAATTCAGGAAAGGAGACCACCCTCAGCTCATCTGTTTTTCCTCTCCTACTGGGACTTTACAACTGGTTTACAGGTGATCCATGCATTCACTTAGTATGACTTTTCACACCATCAATGTCATTCACAATGCACTGGTGGCTTATGTAAATTCAGCTCTACATTCTGATTTTTTTCTAGAGAAAATAAAAAGTCTGTGTCTGGTGTCCCCTGGATGTCTACACTCTTTATTTCACACAAATTATCACAGTTCTGAGGAACAAGAGAAAAAAAGACTCACTCTAATGGTAGTTGTCACCATTTTTAAGATAGTAATAGAAATGTAGCCGTGTTACTCTGGTGTAGCTGAAGTAAAATGCAGGACAATGTAGCACTTTAAAGACTAACAAGATGGTTTATTAGATGATGAGCTTTCGTGGGCCAGACCCACTTCCTCAGATCAAATAGTGGAAGAAAATAGTCACAACCATATATACCAAAGGATACAATTAAAAAAATGACACACATGAAAAGGGCAAATCGCATTTCAGAACAGGAGGAGGATGTGGGGGGGGGGGGGAGAGGAAGGAAGGTAAGTGTCTTTGAGTTAATGATATTAGAGGTGGGGAAAGTTAGATGTCTGTGAGCTAATGGTAAGCCCTTTGATACAACCGCATCTGCTCTAATCCCACTGACAGAGACCAGAAGCTTCAGGATCTCTACCAAGCATTTATAAATCTCAACTACCCACCCGGAGAAATAAAAAAGCAAATTGAAAAAGCCAGACGAATACCTAGAAACCATCTACTTCAAGACAGACCCAAGAAAACCAACAATAGAACACCACTTGTCATCACCTACAACCCCCAACTTAGAATCATAGAATAATAGGACTGGAAGGGACCTGGAGACGTCATTGAGTCCAGCCCCCCGCCCTCAAGGCAGGACCAAGCTCCGTCTACACCATCCCTGACAGATGTCTATCTAACCTGTTCTTAAATATCTCCAGAGAGGGAGATTCCACCACCTCCCTTGGCAATTTATTCCAATATTTGACCACCCTGACAGTTAGGAATTTTTTCCTAATGTCCAATCTAAATCTCCCCTGCTGCACTTTAAGCCCATTACTCCTTGTCCTGTCCTCAGAAACCAAGAGGAACAAATTTTCTCCTTCCTCCTTGTGACACCCTTTCAGATATTTGAAAACCGCTATCATGTCCCCCCTTAATCTTCTTTTTTCCAAACTAAACAAGCCGGGCTACGTCTACACTGGCCCCTCTTCCGGAAGGGGCATGTAAATTTCACGAGTCGTCGTAGGGAAATCCGCGGGGGATTTAAATATCCCCCGCGGCATTTAAATAAAAATGTCCGCCGCTTTTTTCAGGCTTTTAAAAAAGCCGGAAAAGAGCGTCTAGACTGGCCCCGATCCTCCGGAAAAAGTGTCCTTTTCCGGAGGGTCTTATTCCTACTTCAAAGTCTTATTCAAAGTAGGAATAAGACCCTCCGGAAAAGGGCACTTTTTCCGGAGGATCGGGGCCAGTCTAGACGCTCTTTTCCGGCTTTTTTAAAAGCCGGAAAAAAGCGGCGGACATTTTTATTTAAATGCCGCGGGGGATATTTAAATCCCCCGCGGATTTCCCTATGACGACTCGTGAAATTTACATGCCCCTTCCGGAAGAGGGGCCAGTGTAGACGTAGCCGCCCAGTTCATGAAGCCTGGCTTAATAGATCATGTTCTCTAAACCTTTAATCATTCTTGTCGCTCTTCTCTGTACCCTTTCCAATTTCTCCACATCTTTCTTGAAATGTGGCACCCAGAACTGGACACAGTACTCCAGCTGAGGCCTAACTAGTGCAGAGTAGAGCGGCAGAATGACTTCACGAGTTTTGCTTACAACACACCTGTTGATACAACCTAGAATCATATTTTCTTTTTTTGCAACAGCATCACACTGCTGACTCATATTTAACTTGTAGTCACTATGACCCCTAGATCCCTTTCCACCATGCTCCTTCCTAGACAGTCGCTTCCCATCTTGTATGTATGGAACTGATTGTTCCTTCCTAAGTGGAGCACTTTGCATTTCTCTTTATTAAACCTCATCCTGTTTACCTCTGACCATTTCTCTAACTTGCTAAGATCATTTTGAATTATGTCCCTATCCTCCAAAGAAGTTGCAACCCCACCCAGTTTGGTATCATCTACAAACTTAATAAGCGTACTCTCTATCCCAATATCTACATCATTGATGAAGATATTGAACAGTACGGGTCCCAAAACAGACCCTTGAGGAACTCCACTTGTTATCCCTTTCCAGCAGGATTTAGAACTGTTAACAACAACTCTCTGACTACGGTTATCCAGCCAATTATGCACCCACCTTATCGTGGCCCTATCTAAGTTATATTTGCCTAGTTTATCAATAAGAATATCATGCGAGACCGTATCAAATGCCTTACTAAAGTCTAGGTATATGACATCCACCGCTTCTCCCTTATCCACAAGGCTCGTTATCCTATCAAAGAAAGCTATCAGATTAGTTTGGCATGACTTGTTCTTCACAAACCCATGCTGGCTATTCCCTATCACTTTATTACCTTCCAAGTGTTTGCATAGGATTTCCTTAATTACCTGCTCCATTATCTTCCCTGGGACAAACGTTAAACTGACCGGTCTGTAGTTTCCTGGGTTGTTCTTATTCCCCTTTTTATAGATGGGTACAATATTTGCCCTTTTCCAGTCTTCTGGAATCTCCCCTGTCTGCCATGATTTTTCAGAAATCATAGCTAAAGGCTCAGATACCTCCTCTATCAGCTCCTTGAGTATCCTGGGATGCATTTCATCAGGACCTGGTGACTTGCTGACATCTAACTTTCCTATCAATAAACTACAGCCTATACTGGAACAGGATACCATACTCTAAGGCTACGTCTACACTGGCCCCTTTTCCGGAAGGGGCATGTAAATTTCACCAGTCGTCATAGGGAAATCCGCGGGGGATTTAAATATCCCCCGCGGCATTTAAATAAAAATGTCCGCCGCTTTTTTCCGGCTTTTAAAAAAGCCGGAAAAGAGCGTCTATACTGGCCCCTATCCTCCGGAAAAAGCGCCCTTTTCCGGAGGCTCTTATTTGTACTTCAAAGTAGGAATAAGAGCCTCCGGAAAAGGGCGCTTTTTCCGGAGGATCGGGGCCAGTCTAGACGCTCTTTTCCGGCTTTTTTAAAAGCCGGAAAAAAGCGGCGGACATTTTTATTTAAATGCCGCGGGGGATATTTAAATCCCCCGCGGATTTCCCTACGACGACTCGTGAAATTTACATGCCCCTTCCGGAAAAGGGGCCAGTGTCGACGTAGCCTAAGAGGCTCTGGGAGACAGACCCATAGTCTCCTATAGACAACCACCCAACCTCAAGATGGTTCTTAACAACCACAGGACATACCACACTAATACCAACCCTGGTACCTTCCCTTGCAACAAACCCCGTTGCCAGCTTTGTCCACATATTCATTCTGCTGATACCATTATTGGACCTAACCAAGTAAGTTATAAGATCAAGAACACATTCCTGCGCATCCAGATATATAATCTATGCTATCATGTGCCGAAAGTGTCCGTCTGCTATGTACATTGGACAAATGTCTCAGACACTTCGCCAAAGGATTAATGCCCACAAAACAGATATCAGACAAGATCACAAAGAAAAAACTATTTCTTGCCATTTCAACCAGAAAGGACACTGTCTCAACGACTTAACCACCTGCATTCTGCTACAAAGACCTTTTACATCTGCACTTGAAAGGGAATCCTCTGAACTGTCATTCATGTTAAAATTCAACACTCTCCAGGGGGGATTGAACAAAGACCCCAACTACCTTACCCATTACCAAGATAGCTTCCCCAATTATCTAATACCATTAGTTCACAGACATCTAACTTTCCCCACCTCTAATATCATTAACACAGACACTTACCTTCCTTCCCCCCCCCCCCTCCTCACATCCCCCTTCTGTTCTGAAATGTGATTTGTCCTTTTCATAGGTGTTCATTTTTTTAATTGTATCCTTTGGTATATATGGTTGTGACTATTTTCTTCCACTATTTGATCTGAGGAAGTGGGTCTGGCCCACGAAAGCTCATCATCTAATAAACCATCTTGTTAGTCTTTAAAGTGCTACATACTCCTGCATTTTGCTTCATTTTTAAGATGTGTTTTGATAAGCCTTCTGACTCTGAGACACAAGAAACCTCTCCATTTCGCAGAAGGGGGAAATGATGAAAGAAGAGTTAGGCAAGAGGTTGTTCCTTTCTATTCCATTGAACTGTGTGCTTTAGATTGTAAGTCTGCTGGGGGTCAGAAAGGGCCTCTTGTTCCATGTCCAATATTGCATGACTGGCTGAGTGCCTTATGTTGAGAGCTTTCATTAGAATGAAGCATCAAAGGAGAGCTAACTGCTAGAGCCTGGAGTCAGCACAACTTGGATCAGTCCCTGATTTTTCCATGGCATTGTGGATGAACTTGGCTCTAAAATAGAAGGAATTTGTTCATCCTGCCAATCTGTCTGTACCAGGGCCGGCCCACAACATTTTGGCACCTGAGGCAGGGAGCTCAAATGATGCTCCTCATGTCCCCTCGCTTGGGCCAAAACTTTGAAAGGTCTCAATTCTGCCTTCTTCCTGTTCTACTCTGCCACCATCTCTGTGCATCTAGAGCAGAGAGAATACATATGCACCAGCAGCAGACACAATTTTCTACCTTCTGGGTCCTAGGGGCGCACCTCCCCCCCCCTCCAGTCTGGCACCCGAGGCCACCGCCTCAGTTCGCCTCATGGTAGGGCCAGCCATGGTCTGTACAATTAAATACTAATACTCTGTGGGCTTGATCCTGCTTTTCTCCACCACCCTTGACATCGCTTTCAGGGTGTGCCCTTAGTGTGAGGGTACTCTCAGATGCTTAAGGAATGGCGAGCCTTACTTTTACTGGGAGCCATTCTACATCTTGGACTGAATCTATCCCTTAGGTGGAATAGAACACAGTGATAGATATGGGTTTTGTTAGATTTAGAAAATGTTTTAAAGCTAATGTTAAAAATTTATATACTACAAATGTTAGAAAATGTCTACATCTGAGTATAGGGCTTAGATGATCCACAAAGTTCCTTTTAGAAGTCACAAGGTATATATAACACATAATCAACAATAATCCAAATTTAGTTACATTTAACAATACAGTTTGGTTGTGTGTACATTGGCGCGATCTCGTGCAAAAGCGGCTGCTCTTGCCCAAAAACTTGCTGCCTATCTACACTGGCCGCATGTTCTTGCACAAGTAAACTGATGTTCTAATGTATAAAATCAGGACTTTTTGCACAAGAACTCTGATGCTCTCGCTCAGGATTAAGCCCTCTTGCGCAAGAGCTCTTCCAGAAGAGGCCAGTGTAGACAGGCAACATGAATTTCTTGTGCAAGAAAGCCCTATGGTTAAAATGGCCATCAGAGCTTTCTTGTGCAAGAGAGCATCTACACTGGCATGGATGCTCTTGCACAAAAGCACATCTCTTGCGCAAGCCAGTGTAGACGCTTTCTTCTGGAAGGGTACGTCTAGACTGGCAAGATTTTGCGCAAAAGCAGCTGATTTTGCACAAAAACTTGCCAGCTGTTTACACCGGTCGCTTGAATTTGCGCAAGAGCACTGACTTTGTAATGTACAAAATCAGTGCTTCTTGTGCAAATACTTTCACGCTCCCGCTCAGGGCCAGTGTAGACAGCCACCTAAAATAGCCATCGGAGCTTTCTTGCGCAAAAGTGCATCTAGATTGGCACGGGTGCTTTTGTGCAAAAGCACTTTTTGCGCAAAAGCATCCTTGCCAATCTAGACACTCTTTTGTGGAAATACTTTTAACAGAAAAACGTTTCCATTAAAAGTATTTCCACAAAATCATGCCAGTCTAGACGCAGCCGAAGTGTTTTTGCAGAAGAACTCTTCCGCAAGAGCTTTTGCCGAAGAACTCTTCCCCAAAAGAGTTTTTGCGTGAGAACGCGCCAGCCTTTAGGTATAAGTATCCAGTTCAGGAAAAGTTAGCTAGTTGGTGAAAGCAGATTTATCAATGAGCAAAGACTGACCCTTTGTGATTGAAAATATGCTAAACGGTGATCTACATGCTTGACCTTAGTTGCACAGCAACTAGCAAATAGCTTCAGCTAGCACCAGTGCTAACTAATGTGCATATCTGGATCAGAATGAAGAGTACTGCCCCAGTGAGTCTGGAGTTGAAGGAGAACGGACCATCAAATTGGGGATGGGGGAAATGTGCTCTGTGTTTGTTCAGGCCTAGGCTTTCCATGCCATTGTACCTCATTCTTAGTACAGCACTCCTGCAGTGGGTTGGGGAGGGGTGTGCCGACTCTGGGCAGCCCCTGCAAGAGGGGCCATAGGCCAGGAAGGGCAGTTGGCCTGGGGGAGGGAGTGGGTGTCCCGCTCTGGTCTTGTCTGGAAGAGTCTCCTTCCCTAGGGATGTTAGCGAGTAGTCAACTACGGGAAGGGGGAAATAGCAGCCAGTGCTAGGGGGAGTTCCCACAGCACTGTCTCTGTGCTGCTTGCCCCCATCAAAGGCTGCTCTTACAGCAGCCCCTGGCCACGTGGGTCCCAGTGGGGGTATCGCCCCTCCCCCCAGACAAGGGTGAATAGGGGCTGTGGGGCTCAGTGTCAGTCCTGACGGACGCTGGTCTGCGCCTCTGTAGTTTAATGCAGCGAGAGCCCGGGGGTCGCGAGCCGGGTCCTGCTCCTGGGGGGCCAGGTGCCCGGGTCTGAACGAGACTGGGATGCGTCAAGGGCCCGGCGTTGCTGTGGAAACCACCCGACAGCTCCTGGCGGGGCCGCGGCCTCATTAACCCGCCCAGGGGCCGCCCTGCGCCGCCATCCTGCCTTAGGAGGCGGGGCTTGGGCCCTTCATGGCACGAGCTAGTGTCAGGCCTGCCTCTGGCCACCGCGTGCCACGGCCCCTCCCCCCGCGGGCGCTGTGCACAGGCAGCTCCCAGGCCAACCCCCGGGCTGCTGCCCGGGGTCCTTGCGTCTCCAAGGCGCCGGCGCGGGCTCACAGGACGGGGCGGGATCTGCACTACAGACCGACAGCGCAACGCACCAATGGGCGGCCAGGACCGACCAGGCGCCGGCCAATGGCGGGGCGGGGGCGGAGTCCCGGCCGTCCCGCAGCGGCGCGGCCTGGCTGGCGCTCTGCAGCGATGTTCCGGCGCAGGCCGCTCGACGGCCGCGCATGGGGTCGCTGGCAGCGGCTGCTGGGCTGGGCTCGGCCCGACCCCCCCGCTCGGGCCAGGAGCCTACTGGCCCTGCTGGGCAGCCACGTGAGCGGGCAGCTCTACGGCGACCTCGCCTCGGAGCGCGCGCGCTGGAGCCTGCTCGGCGGCCTGTGGCGCCGGCTCCAGGGCCGCCAGGCGGGCCCCGGCTGCAAGCTGATGGCGGCGCTGGCCGGGGCCTTCCTGTGGGAGGCGGAGCGGATCCGCGAGGAGGAGCTGCGAAGGTGGGTGCGCGGGGGGCCGCTCGCTGGTCTCGGTAGCCCCGCCCGCTCCTGACGGGGGGGCCGCAGCCCAGGGGCTGGATTCACTGCTCGAGAGAGGCCTTGGCGGCCTCCGGGGCACTGTGTGCAGCGGAAGGTAAACAGCCAAGCGGGGTTTGGAATCGTTGGACAAAGGCTAGAGACAGAGACTAGCTTATCGCCTCTACGAAACCATGGCGCACCCCGTCCTGAGTACTGCCTACAGACGTTGCTTCATCTAAAAACGATGTTGTAGCGTTGGAAAAGGTTCAGAAAAAGGCATCATAAATTATTGGCATTTTGGAATGGGTCCCATATGAAGAGAGATTAAGAAGGTATGGCCTTAACTTGTTTCCATGATATAAGAACTAAAGGTCTCCAACTGAAATTAATAGATAGTAGGTTTAAAACAAACAAAAGCAAGTTTTTCTTCACTGAGCCCACAGTCAACCTGTGGAACTCCTTGCCAGAGCATGTTGTGAAGACTAGGACTTGAACAGAGTTCAGAAAAGAACTAGATAAAATGAGGTTAGTTCCATCAATTACTATTATAGAGAAGTGAATGACTAGTCGACTATCCAATAAGCAAATGCTTATCCGATAGTCGATTCCCCCCTTCTCCTTGGTGCCTCTATCAGAAAGAGGTAGGAAAGGTGGGGATGCTTCAGTCTGCCACTTTTTAAACACTGCATGCAGCCCAGGGTCCCCAACTGTTCCCCGCAGTGTTTTCACCTTTGAAATGTAGGAATAGCCCTACATAGTGGTTACACTTCAAAGGCAGAGGTGCCCTTATTGTCTAATTGATTAGTCAATGCAATTTGCATCTGCTATTCAATTAGCCACTTAATCAAAATTTTACATCCATAGGCTATCAGGTTGGGTAGAAATGGTATCCTTGGCCTCTGTTTGTCTGGAAATAGATGACAGGAGAGGAATCATGTGATGATTACCTGTTGTGTTTACTCGCTCTGGGGCATCTGGCAGTGGCCACTGTCAGCTCTGTTGACTTTTCCCCTACAAATTATATTCATCTGTGTGTTGTATTTCATAAAAGCTTATGCTCTAATAAATTTGTTAGCCTTCAAAATAAAGATATAAAATCCTGTTTAAAAAGTTAACGTGTTAAACAATATGTTTATTCGGTTAGCTGGGATCCTGCAGGTGGAGGGAGGGGCGCTTCTGCTGACAGTTAACCTGTTTACATCCCTACTTGAAAGTGCCACCAGAGTCCTTATTGTTTTTGCTGAAACAGACTAACAGAGCTACTTCTCTGAAATCTGATGCAAACTGGTAACTGTACTAACAGAAATGAAGAATTTTTTTCCTGCATGTTCTGGGTTAGCATTTCAAACTAGTTTCATGTGCTTAGCTAGTGATTTATACCAGCTCAGCAGTTTGACTTTCTTTAAAACATCAGCATCAAACATGTATCACTAAGCTATTTTTATTTAATTGACTATAGTAGCATTATACCTTAATATAGGTTTGCATAACTTCAAATTTAACTTGAAATTGGTTTATTATAAAAAAATTATATTGGATTTAAATAAAAATCTGATTTACATTTAAAAAACATTGACTTACCTCCCAGCAGTCCCTGTCTAGCTCTGTGTTTAGTTTACACTGTTACTAGCTAGTCCTGCACGTACCCTTCTGAAAGCTACCATTTTAATTTGTAGGCCTCTGTCTATTGAATACCCTTTATGTGAATGTGTCCTCTGCATAACCTTGTTTTACTATCACATTTCTCGTGAAGTTTTAGATCTGTTCATTAATAAGTGATCTAAAACATTCTAATGAGTAGTGACAAATCTAAATATAGATAAAAAGCTTCAGAGGGGTAGCTGAGTTAGTCTGTACAGGATAAACTTAGACAACAACAAAAAGTCTAGTAAAACATGTAGATGGTATCATGAGCTTTTGGGGGCACAGCCCACTTCTTCAGATGACCGGAGAGTTGGATGCGGAGAACCAATAAAAATAAATAGGGAAGGAGGGAGGGGGTGGCTGGGTATCAGACAAGAATTTGTAGCTGCATTTTTAGACAAGGTTGCCCTGTAGCAGCTTTCTGAATAGGGGCACTTTAAGAGTGTCAGCATGCTGTCATTATCATAGGGGGTTTTATGTACAGTATAACACTAAGCTATATATAAACTTATTTTTTGAAAGAATTAGCACGCAATTAAAAATTATCACAAATACTATAGATCAGTGTTTCTGAAAGTGCTCTGGAAACCACTTTGAGAAACACATTAACTGGCTGCCCCGGTTTGTTTATTATTTGGCACCACAACCACAGAGCCTCGAGGCTCCCATTTGCTCCCTTTCATCCTTTGCAGCCTAGGGAGCCACTGGAAGTTAATGTGTTTCTCAAAGTGGTCTTGCAGAGCACTTTCAGAAACACTGCCATAGATAGTAATGACTGATACTGAACAGTCCTCTTGATTCTATCACTCTGTTTGCTGTTTTACTTTGAGCAAGCCACTTAGGCCAAAATTTTCAAGAGTGACTTCTGACTTTAGGTGTCTAGCTGGAGAAGTCTTTAAAGGAGCCTGATTTTCAGGAAGTGCCGACTGCCTGCTCTTTAAAAAAATCCTTCCCCTTCAAGATGTCTCAAGTTTGACACACACAAAAATCAAGTGCTCCAAACCATTGGGCACTTTTGGAAAATTTTACTTTAGTGTCTTGTGGCACCTTATAGACTAACTGAAGTGTAGGAGCATAAGCTTTCGTGGGCAAAGACCCACTTTGTCAGATGCATCTGACGAAGTGGGTCTTTGCCCACGAAAGCTTATACTCCTACACTTCAGTTAGTCTATAAGGTGCCACAGGACTCCTCGTCGCTTTTACTTTAGTGTTTGTTTCCCTACCTTTAAAATTAGGGTAATAGTTATAGTTTCAAGGTAACTGCACCTGTATTCTTGCTCTTGTCCCGCAAAGGACACTCACTTAAGGATTCAGGCTTCCAACCATCACCTCTTGTGAGCAGAGACCCTCTTGTGTGCTTTACCTCAGAGGACTGTGCTGATGTTTTACTAGTGACCAGGCAGCTCTTCTGAAACAAGTATATGTATTAGTAGGGCAAAAGCATTACAGAAAAAGCATAAACAATAAACACAGAGACAGCAGAGGATGAACATCGAACATGCTGATACATTCTCAGTATTAGTAGGGTGGATCAATTAATAAATCCTGCTGCACAGCAGTCCAGAAATAAAGGCTTACCTTATGTAGATAAAGCACTGTAAGCTCTTCAGATGAAAGGTATCATCAGAGGGCATGGTATTCTCTGCTGTTAAGTAGTGTTGCAAAACTGTTCAAGATGCTTTCAGCCACATACTGCACAGGTCAGTGCACTGAATTCGCTCGGCTATTTGGGGGTTGCATAAGGCATTTGTGAGGCTTTCTCTGCTAGAGTAGAAATGATGGTTGTTCCGCAAGGTGGCTGGTACATGGTCTGGCATGTAAGTAATAGCTTTTGAAAAACTAGGTAGTGTGGGGTGACTGCAGAAATGGAACAGAATTAAGATTGGAATTGGAAACCTTAATTCAGTCCAGATGTTTAGTTTTCAGTCTGCAATGTGCTACCCTGCCCCCCTCCGCCCCCCCACAGAGCTTGTTTTTTGTGTTGGAATTAAAATAATGTACAAACTAACTTTACCTAAGTGAAGCTAGGTAGCAAAAGCTGCCTGACGGTTTTGGAAAACTCACACTGCTGAGAAACTGCTGCAGTAACTCAGAAGATAAATTTCTCAGAATCTGCTAAAAACTTCGAGGAGTCCTGTGGCACCTTATAGACTAACTGAAGTGTAGGAGCATAAGCTTTCGTGGGCAAAGACCCACTTTGTCAGATGCATGCAAAGTGGGTCTTTGTCCAAGAAAGCTTATGCTCCTATACTTCAGTTAGTCTATAAGGTGCCACAGGACTCCTCGCCACTTTTGCAGATTCAGACTAACACGGCTACCCCTCTGATGCTAAAAACTTGTCTCAGGTGGCTAAGAAAACAGTCATTTCCCTCTCTGTTTCCATCTAAAGCTCTTTCTGTTACTAGCTATATCTGAGAGTGATAAACTCTCTCCTGACCCCTAGAATTCCTTTGCCTGACATCTGCTACTTAACTGAGTGCAAGTAAATGCATTGTGGATTTAAAATATCTTCACTCTAGGCCACTTGTGTCCCCCCCTTCTCTGTTATGCTCTCAGTTCACTCATCTCTCTGTAATGAACTAAATGCCAGTAACACGATAACCTACTTTAACTTCCCAAAGTTGTTAGCCTATTTAGGGCTCTCTGTTTATCTCTCTAGAACAGTGTTTCCCAATGTTATTTGGCCACGGAACCCCTAGAGTTGCCTTTAAAAAAAAAAAAAAAAAAAAAAAAGGCCCCTGCCACATTTCGTTGAGCAAAAATAATAATAATAATAAAATGGCTCTGTCTCTTTAACAGAGGGCGGGGGAGTGCCAGCTCTTCGCGGAACCCTTGCTTTCGCTTTGCGGATCCCCAGGGTTCCCCGGAGCACCAATTGGGAAACATTGCTCTAGAAGATTATGTGGTAACAGGAATGCCCCCCTGTAAACTCTTCAAACAATAGCTCGCTGTGCCTTGTTCTTGTGCCCCACCGGCTCACCTGTACCACTGATTTCAGTAGGATTTTCTATTGCAAGAATGATGCCTTGGGGGAGGGTTAGTTCAGTGGTTTGAGCAGTGGCCTGCTAAACCCAGGGTTGTGAGCTCAATCCTTGAGGTAGCCAGTTAGGGATCTGGGGCAAATCTGTCAGGAATGGTACTTGATCTTGCCATGAGGGCAGGGGACTGGACTTGATGACATCTCAAGGTCCCTTCTAGTTCTATGAGATAGGTATATCTCCATATAATCTAATGGTAAGCAAGGCTCTGCCTCTGGAGTGCAGTTTGTCTTGGCAAGCCTCTGCATATCTCTCTGTTTGCCTGCTGTATATAATTCCCACATTCTCTCTTGTAAAGCTCTGTTCCACTGCCCCCTGTAAAAGATTATATGGAAGAACAGCACTAGTTACGGCTGGCATTCTCAAAGTCTTGGTGTGTTCTATGGAAACCTCTCTTCTTGCACCTAATGAGTGGGCAACTCACCTTTCATATTACACTTGGAACGACGTGCCGTCCTGCAGTACCTAGAGCAAATGTCTACCAGGGACAATAATCTTAGGGCAGTGTTGGACTGTGAGTTACCTCTTCGTGAAGAGTAGCAGCAGGAGATGAGAAGCACCCAGCACCTTAGGATCATCAGTCTTTGTAGACCTCTTGCAAGTGACTTAGAAACGAGTGAACTACAATGACAGGCTTCATCCTCAGTTTCCTTGGCTCTGGAACTCAGACTTTTAATACTAACTTAGCACTGAATGTGAGGCCTTTTATAGAGAATAAAATGACTGGCTGAACTAGTGCCTGAGTTGAGGCTGTATAAACAATCTTAAGTAGGTCTGTACTGAATATTCATTAGAAGTTATTTCTCCCCTTCTCCTTTCCCCATTTGTGTCTGTACAGTAGAGTTTGATTATCTTCTTGCATGCTTTTTCTTAGTGAATGGACTGTTCATGAATAATGGCCTTGCCACAGCTGAGGATGTAATGAAGAGAAATGAACATGGTGTACAGACTATCTGACCTATATTCACAGTGAAAGATTGTGAGTGATGGGTCATCTGTTACATATTTGAAAGCTTCCACTGCTGAGCCTTCAGATACTTGAAGCATCCAGTCCTAAAACTTGGCTAGCTCCAAGTTAACTGCCCATCGGGTCTTGTGGGATGTACTGTTTGCTGGAGATGAGTGCTTCACAGATGGCACTTTCTGTGGAGTGGTAGATGAGAAGTATTTGCATAAATTGCCCATGGTACCAGAAACTCCCAAACAAGAAATATAGAAAGCTTTGGATTTTGTAGGATTTGTGTGTCCGCTGCACTTCTGGGTGTATTTTTAGGTTGTACATGCTGAAGCAGGGACTGCCTCAATCTACCTAAGCAATGCAACTGCAGCATTTATTTGCCAGCCACAGATTACTTTAGCACCATATGGACTACTGCCTCCCATTAGTAATTTGTGTAATTTGACTGACCTTTGATGATTATTACAAGGCAAACAGTGATCCAGAAAGGAAGGGACCTATAGCTTGAGACCCTTCCAAACTGATTCTGCCAAATTGCTTTAATTGACACTTGATCTGGTCCAGGTGCTTGCTGAAGTCTTGTGCCAGGGTCAGAAGTGACTTGCACGTATTGTAAAAATACAAACTGCAGCCAGGCTTTTCCCCCTCCCTCCAAACACCAAAATGGCTGCAAGAGGGATAAATGAAGCCTGAGAGCGCTCTACTGGCCTTCTAGGCGTGCCTGCAGTAGAATAGTAGGTGGTCCTGGCCTCGACACTGACTAGCACAACCCTTCCCAGGTCTGCAGAGGAGATGAAGCACATGGAGGAAGTCTCTAAGTTGTTCCATGGCAGTGGGGCAGAGCACCAGAAGCTGGTTTCCAAATCTCATGTGGATATAACAGCTGCTCACGAAGAGCATCCCTGGGAGATGGTGATGGACAAGAAACACTTCAAGCTGTGGAGGCGTCCGATAGAGGGAACCCACCTGTATCAGTACAGAGGTAATTCCGCCCTCCTCCTTGCCTCACCATGTGTTATCAATTGCAGTATGATGCCTGTTGAGACTTTGTGCATGGTGTGCCTGGCTCTCAAATGCTGAGCAAAAGTTCAGTGTAGCCTACCCTAAAACCTCCTTCCTCCCTCCTCTCCTGACTTCACTTTGCTCCCTTTCCCAACTTCTCACTGGAATTCTCCCTTCTCCCCCATATTGTCCCTCTTTCTGGTCACACCCTCTTCTCCTCTCTGTAGTGTGATTCCAGCTCTGATAGCTGATTCTGGAAAATACCTATCTCGTGATCCACTGACCTGAGATACAAACTGGCTTATATCTGTGGTCTCAAGACTCTTTCTTTCCCTTTACTGCAGTCTTTGGGACATACACAGATGTGACTCCCAGGCAGTTCTTCAATGTGCAGGTGAGTGTTTCTGGGTCCATATCTCTTAAGCCCAGGATACATGATGTGTTGGGAATAAAATATGGCTTTCCACTCTAGCACTTGACAGTCCCAGATTAAGGTGTCATTAGAAGAGGTTTTGGAAAAAATTAATAAACTAAACAATAAGAAGTCATCAAGACCAGACAGAGTCACCTAAGAGTTTTTAGAACTCCTATGTGAAATTGCAGAACTACTAACTGTGGTTTGTAACCTTTCCTTTAAATCATCTTCTGTATCAAACAACTGGAGGATAGTTAATGTGTCGCCAGTTTTTAAAAAGGGCTCTAGAGCAGTGTTTCTTGTAAGCTGGGTGCTTGTGTGGCCACTCAGGAGAGACTCAAATGCCACCCAGTTGATTAGCAGAGCTCCTACAGCTAAATATTTTTGTTACTAATGGTGGTGTGTACACAATTTATTCTGCACATGCATGGAAAAGATTAAATGGAACATTGCTCTAGAATTCATTCTGACAATTAGAGATGTAAAAGTGTGTACATATAAGTGGTTAACCAATGAGCCTGATACAGAGGCAGCAGCAAGAGGAGAGGGGGAGGCAGCTTCCTGGGAGCTGGCTCTCCCCTCCACCTCCTGTAAACGTGTAACCACTGACATTTTCAGCGGTTACATATTTTCCTTAATAAATGCATTTAACAACGTCCCTATGGGCATCTACAGGCCGGTAAAACTATTTTTAAAATGGTTGAAACTGTAGTATAACACAATTTGCTGGGGAAGAGTCAACATGGTTTCTATACAGGGAAATCATGCCTCACCAATCTACTAGAATTCTTTAAGGGGGCAAGGATTAACTAGAAATGGACAGAAGGATCCAGTGGATATAGCGTACTTATATTTCCTGATAGCTTACTCTGCTTAAGAGGCTTTGGCGAGTGACCTTGTCAAAGGCTATCATGGGATAAGAGGGAAGGTCCTCTCATGGGCTGATAATTGGTTAAAAGATAAGAAATAAAGGATAGGGTAGGAAAAAGTCCATTTTCAGAATGGAGATAGGTGTCTAGTAGTGTCCCCCACTTTAATTTAATGTCATAAACGAACATTCCACAGTCATTCTGCCCCTACTCATCTCATTGTTGAAACACCCTTGCTGCTGTTCAGATTTCCAGTGTGATGCTTCAGGAGCCATGGGAGTGAGGGATACACCGTGTTTCCTAGGATCACTGGGGGTATTTCAACATTCCCCATTGGAATTTTCTGTTGTGTAAAGAAAGTCCCAGCTTGCAGCTTTCCATATAGGCCAGTGTTCCCAAAGATGTGACATGCAGTTTCTCAGACCACCCTGCATTGATGTCAGTGAAATGCCTGCAGTGATCAACAAGAGCCTGCAATGCCATCAAAAAGTACCCATTTCTATTGATGTACTTCATCGTAAGATGGTCTGAAACCAAAATCGGAATGTGTGTTCCATCAATTGCCCTACTATAGTTAGGGAACTTCATTGTAGCAAAGTCATCAGCTATTTCACGCACATTGCCAAGAGTCATGGTCTTTTGTAGCAGGATGTGATAAATGGCCTTGCACACTTGCATCAACACAGCCCCCACTGTCAACTTGCTAACTCCAATCTGATTCACAGCTGACTATTAGCAGACTATGAATTCACCAGCTTCCACGCTGCTGTTTCCACGTAATTCTCCACTGAAGTGCTCTCGCATTGGTGTTCTTGTGTCGCAGGGCTGGAATGAGCTCTACACAAAATTCCAGAAAGCTGGCTTTCTGCATCGGAAAGTTCTGCAGCCACTGTTTATCATTCCAGACCTTCATAATGATGCAGTCCCTCCGCTCAGTGCTTGTTTCTCATGCTCAAAAGCATCAGCCCACCATGTGCAGATGTTCTGTGAATGCTCAATCAGTAATCTGGTGGTGTTTCTTTCCATGGCACCCAGCAAGTTTGGCACCTCTGATTCCTGTTCAGATGGGGGGCTCATAATATATTGCATGTCTGTTTGCATTTTGTTCAGAACAGTGAGCTCACAGTAGAGAGGAATGTGGGATCTATCCTTTCACACAGAGATGGCAGGTGCTACTTACACAGGAAGTGCACTTGTTGGGAATTACAGTCTAGATAGAGCTGCTATAAGGCAGGTGCATAACTGAAGAAATGGTCTGAGGTAAATAAGATGAAATTCAATAAGGACAAATGCAAAAAATTCCACTTAAGGAACAACGTTCAGTTTCACACATACAAAATGGGGAATAACTGTCTCGGAAAAGAAGTACAGCAGGAAGGGATCTAGGAGTCATAGTGGACCACAAGCAAACATGTTGTAAGCAAGATACAAGACGTAATTCTTCTGTTCTACTCTGCACTCTCTAGGCCTCAACTGGCATATTGTGTCTAGTTCTGGGTGCCACATTTCAGAAAAGATGTGGACAAATTGCAGAAGATGCAGAGAGGAGCAATTAAAACGATAAAGGTCTGGAAAACATGACATATGAGGAAAGATTGAAAGAATTTGATTTATTTAGTCTGGAAAAGAGATGGCCGAGAGGGGACATAATAGCTTTCAAGCACCTAAAAGGGTAGTCTCCTTAACCTCTGGGGATTGAAAAAGAAGGAACAGGCTTAAATTGCATCAAAGGAAGTTTAGGTTGGACCTTAGGAAAAACTTCCTGTCAGGGTGGTTAAGCACTGGAATAAATTGGCTAGAGAAGCTGTGGAATCTCAGTCATTGGAAAATTAAGAGCAGGTTAAATAAGCACCTGTCAGGAATAGCTTTAGATGGTGCTTGGTCCTGCTATGAATGCAGGGCACTGGATCTCAACTCTCAAGGTTCCTTCCAGTTATATTCTATTATTATTAAACCTTAAGTGAAGTGTCACTATCTTTAGAAATCTCACATTGGTACCATCTTTGTGTTTTGTCAGATCTGCAGTGAAAGTGTTCTTTAAATTAATAACGTGCTGGGTCATCATCTGTGATTGCTATAACATGAAATATATGGCAGAATGTGGGTAAAACAGAGCAGGGTACAGAATTCTCCCCCAAGGAGTTCAGTCACAAACTAATGCATTATTTTTTTTAACGAGTGTCATCAGCATGGATGCATATCTTCTGGAATGGTGGCTGAAGCATGATGGGACATACGAATATTTAGCATGCCTGCTACATAAATACCTAGGAATGTCAGCTACAAAAGGGCCATGTGAATGCATGTTCTCACTTTCTCGTGACCTACATGAACAGGGAGAGTGTTTCTCTTGCAAGTATAATCAGACTTGTTTGTCTTATTGATAGGCTGAATGAGAAGTAGGACTGAGTGGACTTACAAGCTCTGCAATTTTATATTCTGTTTTTGAGTGCAGCTGTGTAACAAAAATCTACATTTGTAAACTGAACTTTCAGAACAAAGATTGTATTATAGTACTTGTATAAGGTGAATTGAAAAATACCGTTTATCATTTTTACAGTGCAGATCTTTGCAATGAACAATAATATGCACTGATTTAAATTACAGCACAGAATACAATACATATGAAAATGTAGTATTGTAAAAATAGCAAACATTTTTAATACATTTCAGTTGCTATTCTGTCTATAACTTAGTTTCTGTACACCCAAAGTGTGGAGTTCTGGCTGACAGCTCTGATAGGGAGCTGCATGCAGACAGAGAAGTCAGGCCAGTCTCCAGTCCTGGGCAACATGCATATAAGGTAGGAGAACACACATCCCAGACTGAATTCTTTACTGTAAAGGATCCTCTTTTCTCATTCGACAGAGGTCCCGTCCCCCTCTCTCCACCAGACGTTGCTCCATCACACATCAATTGCATGCGTTATGACTCTATATTCACCATGGAAAAAGACAAACTCAGGGATTATTTTAATTCAAGTGCTGAATTTCAGTTGATGGCAAAACGCAGCGCAAATGGTGGAGCCTTACTAAAATCCTGAGCCCTATTGTTTCTTTTCAGTCCTATGCTTTGCTGCTATATGTTGCTCTTTTAAGTAGATCGACACTCATAGCAGCCACAGCAGCAACCTCCAGCAAGCTCTCTCCATCCTGCTCCTGAGCTCTTTTGCCTCCTATCCTGTCCTCTGGCTCTGCAAAGATGGAGTACAGAGAAGGACACCCTGATATCAGCACCCCTCTTCCCCTATCTTACCCCTCCCCCACTTTGCACAGTAAGCAGGAGGCTTCTGAGGGTAACTCCAAGGCAGAGGGCAGGAGCAGCATGGCAGTGGGGAAACACCTGAAGTGCACAACACTTAATAGCTTGCTGGCTGGCCATGCAGTTCAGAGGAAACTTAGATCACCAAGAAGATTCTAGTGTTTGCAGAGAACTTTTTTTGTATGATCTGTTGTAGGGCTGTGGAGTGTGACTTGAACACCTCCCATCCCCGTTCCCCCTCAGTATAGCATCATCTTCCCAGAACAGCCTTCTAGAAGGGAAAAGCTGTCAAGTTCTGTGGCCACTGCTGCAGTGACCATCCCCACCATTGTGTGCTGCTTCCTAGAAAAAGTATCTAGGGCTTATAAATGTCCAATAACACTGCTTGGCTCCCAAAAGCAGTATTTATTTGTGGCAGATAGAGCTTGGCTTTTCCACGGTATAAGGAACTGCTCATTTGTTTACTCTGGGAAGAGGGGTATCGCCTCCAGCCAGAACCTTGACAACCAGAATCCCACTACAGCTTCATGACACAATTATCAAATGTTTTTCACTTGTTCCACAGCTGGACACTGAGTACAGGAAGAAATGGGATTCACTGGTCATCAAACTGGATGTAATTGAGAGAGACCTGACCACTGGCTCGGAAGTGGTTCACTGGGTAACTCACTTCCCTGTGAGTATTCCTCCTCCCTTCCCCCTGTCTTTTTTCTTATGGCTTGTTTGCTATTGGGAAGGGACTGATTTGCATGTCTCTATTTCATTAGTACCCGATGTATTCACGAGACTACGTGTATGTGCGGCGGTACGACGTGGACCAGGAAAACAACCTGATGGTGCTGGTGTCGCGGTTTGTATTGCCGGGGCATTCTTAATGCCATAGCATGAGGTGGGGTTATCCTGAGACCCGCTATCACCGGCAAAGATAGCATTAGCATTGCTTCTTCTATAGGCCTTGTTTTTTTGCCCTGCTTCACCTGGGTCAGTGGTTGTTGTCAGTGCTACCAGCCATGCCTATAAATGATTGCCTGGCACTTCCCATTATAAGATCTCCTCTCCAAAATTGTCATGTGCTGGTGCAGCTGTTTCCAAGAGTGAAGTTAGGGGAAGCCATTTTGTGGTATTAAATACTGATGCCCTGCTCTTTGAAAAGCTCTGTTGTCCCTGCATCTTGGAGGAGGGACTTGAAATTTGGCAGGAAAAGTAGATTTTGTACCAAGGATGTGCCTTTAGCTGATCCTATAAAAATTGGTCTTAATTTGGTCGAGTTCTTTGAAAAATACCATAAAAGAGTGGTCCTGTAGCACCTTAGAGACTAACAAACAGTCATGAGCTTTTGTGGGTACAGCCCATTTCTTCAGATGAGTGGAGCAAGAGGCACAGAGAGGTACAGAAATCCCTCTTTTTCTACTTTAATTTTTGGGATTTCTGTACCTCTATATGTCTTTTGTTCCACTCAGCTGAAGAAATAGGTTGTGCCCACAAAAGCTCATGATATTACATAAAAATTGTTTGTTAATCTCTAAGGTTTTTTAAGTTACAAACTAACATGGCTACCCTTCTGAGACCTGAAAAATACTAGTTCACACATGCAGAGTAGCAAGATTGGAGCTTTAGTAAGCTAAAATCTTGAAAGAATTCATGTGCCCTGAGTGTGCTTCATCATCTTCAGCTTATAGTGTGACCAGGATTTGCATGTGCCATCCCCACAGTATGAGTATCCTGGAGCCCTGGACTGGATGGAATGAAACTGGATTTTCCTTGCTATTGGCAGCTTTGTCAAAGTTGTACCGGGCATCCTAATTGAGAGCAAGGAGCCCCTCTCTTGTACTTTTGAATGACTATCATGTTGGCACCCAGGCAGTGTGAAGGAGGAAGCATGTGACTCAGATGCTGGGGGAGGGGAGGGGAAGAGCTGAATCTGGGAGAGTGAGGAGAGTATGCTGGAACAAGAAGCCTTGAAGTAGACATGGGGAGTGGGATGGTGCTAGGGTTGCAGAGAAGAGAGTGAATGAGAAGTCTAGGAGCCAGTAGGAATGAGGAACATGGGTGAGGGAGGAGGGACTAGATGTCAGTGAGCAGGAAGAAGATTGGGCTGGCAGGAATGTGGGGGACAGTTGGAAATAGCTGGGCAAGGAGATTGGGGATGGAGACCCTAGACGGGGTGGAGTCGGGGACTGACTTGGTGAGGAGAATAGAATGGGGCAAAGAGCCATGGGTGAGGGTAGGATTGGATGGGGGCAGGGCAGTAAAGTTCTTGGATGCCTGGCAGAGAATGGGCAGAAGTGGCTCCACTTGAGCCTCAATGCAACCTTAATTCAGTCTCTTGTGCCTGGGCCCTAGCATTTAGTGTCCAGTCACATGGATATATGCTGGTTTTCCCACTGATCCCTATGTGTGATTATGCAGTAAAATGACAATAGCGATGTATAAATAGATACTCAGACATGGTCCCTGCCTGAGGTGCTTCCAGTGTAGGTCTGAAGGCAGACAAGGGCACGGGGGAGAGAGGAAAGTTTAGATAAGACCAACTGGTTATTTTTCATTTTGCAGTGTGTCAGTTGTGTTGCACTTGTTTGCTGTGGTGGTGTGGGGGGCTTGTTTGGAGATGGTAGGCTTTGAGGAGGTATTTGAAGAAGAGTCTGAAGATCCTTCCAGGAGAGTGTAAGAGAGGGGCTTTGTGGGAGGCCATGAAGGAAGCTGGAATTGACTGGGCACAGGGCATAAGCAGCGGCGCTTGGATTCTGCTATCGCTGCATGTGCCTTCTGCCCAGAGATCCATGGAATAGCCTCTGCTTGGCTCGCTGAAGGACGAGCTGTGCTCTTGGTATAATAGTGGAGGAAAGGAAGAGAACTTTGCAGGGGAGGTGGCTCCAAAATTGGAAAGGCTACAGAAGCCATTCTGTCTTGTCTAGATTGGTGAAGAGGAGCCCAGTCTCTAGATACCTCTGGGCTAGGAGAGTACATTGGGAAGGACTATCTTTCTATGTGTTTTTCATATACGCACAATGACTAAGGATGCCTTATCAGTGGCAGGGTAGATAATAGGGCAGGTCAGTTTCCTGTTTTCCAGGCTACTTATGTGAACTTGGGCAAGTCACTTCATGTCTCTGCCTCACTTTCCCCATTGGTAAATTAGGGATGATATTATCTTTTGTAAAACACGGAGTTACATACTACTGTTATAAATGGGCAACTGGAGCCTCTCTAAATGACTGCAGAATTTCTATGAGCTCTCTCTGCCTGCCCTGGCCCTGCACTACTTCTGGATGCAGCTGTCATGTCTAAGGATGTTAAGGACTAGTTGACAAGCAAATGCTTATCAGATAGTCAACAGGATTGTCAACTAACTAGAGACAGATAGAGGCAGCAAAGGGGTGGGGGAAGAGCGGGTACTTCAAAGCGGCAGCATCGACTATTCAATTAGTGAATTACACTATACCCTTAGACATGTCCCTGTGGCCTCTGGGGGGTAGGTGGGTTCTGGCCAATGGGAGCTGTGCAAGGGCAGCGCGTGCATCTTCCCCGATCACCACAGGCCAGTGCTTTTAGCTCCAGCCCAGTGCGGGGAACCAAGGCTCTGGTGAAATTAAGCAGGGGGCCAGAGGTTCCCTACCCCTTGTTTATACCGAAATCTTAAGTTAACCTCAGGAAGAGTTACCTGGTGCTATAAATGCCCTTTCCCTTGCATATACTCCAGAGCGGTGGAGCATCCAGGTATCCCAGAAGATCCCGAGTTCGTGCGAGTCCGAACCTATGAATCCCAAATGGTTATCCGACCACACAAGACATTTGATGAGGTGAGTTCCTGGCCAGTCTGGAAAAGCTGTGGAACAGTCACCTGTTGTTGACACCTGCCCAGGTGGAGGCTGAGTCAGAATAGCAGCTTTCCTGACAGGTGGTAACTGAATATACTGACTAGAGCTCTGCGCTCTGCAGCTGTTTGTTCACACAAGGGTACATTGTAGATCTAAGTATGAAGGGGATATCTCTGTGGATTCCTTTAGCCCAGGGGTGGGGATCCTTTTTTGGACTGGGGGCCATTGACCCACGGAAAAATCAGTTGGGGGGCTGCATACAAGTGAAAAGTGCAAAAAACCAAATAAACCACGCAATTGCTTGCCCTTCGTGTGAGGAAGTCTTGTTTTTGCATTCTGTGGATCAGCTCTCTGAAATCCTGAAACCACCAGCCTTTGGCAGTACAAGTACCCCATGGGCCTTGTGCTGCCTGTACAGGTAGCATCAATCCAGGAGCCCTCAGTGTGTTTCCTGTGATACACAGGCAGCAGAGTGGGGCAGCCTCAGATTCTGTCTGCGGGAGCCCCAAGCTTCCCATAGACAGAGGCTGCCCCAGAATCCCATAGAGCAGCCCTGGTCTGTGGCGAGCCAGGCCCACTGCAGATAGAGGCAGCAGCATGCAGCTCCGCAGAGCCAGTGCTTGTGAGGAACCAGCTTTTAAGCAGGCTTCCTCTGAGTACTGACTCCCACATGCCCCCTTCCTTTGCTGCCTCTGATACAGATCTTGGAGTTATTCCCTCCCCTTTGAATTTTATGCTCTTATTTCTGCACTCCATAACTCTAATTTTATTGCTGCTATGCATTGTTCCAAAGGCCTCATCTGCTGCCTCACTCAGATCCTCTTTCTGCTCAGGGCTTTGTGGTATGGTTAGAGTAAATGACAGACTTACCCTTAACTCTCCCAGGAAGGAGCTGGGTAAATATACTGTCTTCATATGAGAAAAATAGGGCAAACAAGTGAATCAACTTGTCTAAGCGACTTGAAACTGGGGGTAGAGTTGATGATCTCAATGCTGTGAGCCCAACATTGCTTCCTCCATGTCACTTCTGCCTCATTTATAGGTATCCATTAAAGCCCTGTGTGTCAGCCTTCTCCTGCTTCAATTGAAGAGAGACTGAAGGAAGAAAATTATTCAGATTTAAAACATATAGAACATATAGTGCCAGTAGTATCTGCAGAGATACTAGTCAGAATTTTGATACATTTGCTTTCAATGCTCCTATTTCCTGGTTACAAGTGGCATCCAGGAGGAAGGTTCTCTGTATGGTATTGTGCCACTAAAACAGCATCCTGTGAGTCATCCTGCACTGGAGACTGGCTGAGAAGGGCTGTTTTAGGTACAGGGCATCCCTGCTATAAGTTGTCCAGGTCTACATCGGTTCCATACTAACATCTTTGGTGCTTGTAGGAACTGATGTTTGTCATTTTGCTATACATCCACTTTTTTTTAAACATATCTTGGATGTATAGCGAGGAACCCCTGAGGTAGCTTTGTAGGATCATCCTGGCTGTCAAAAGGTTCCTGTAAAAGATCAGGTATCGCTAAACTTATTTCTCTTGCAGAATGGCTTTGACTACCTGCTGACATACAGTGACAATCCACAGACAGTATTTCCGCGCTACTGTGTCAGCTGGATGGTCTCCAGTGGTAAGTTGCTGGTGCTAACCCTTTGGGGGTAGAGAGAAGATCTCTGACTTGCAAGAAAGTGTGTGCATGCATGAATTCACTCTGGATTTGGTTCTGGGGTCTGTCTACTTTGAGTGGCAAAAGCCCTCCATCCTCTTTCGTTCTGGAATGAAAGCTGTGGGTGAAGGCTTGGGGGATGTTTCTGGAGAACCTGGCCTGTTTTGGCCAGAGCAGCCTCCCCTTTGGAGATATCAGTAGGTAAAGGGCCTCAGGACTCGGCTATTGGTTCTGCATAAAGTAATTATTCATGTCCATTCCAGAGTGGGTGTGTGTGCTCACCACGTGCACCAGTGCCGGAAGTTTTCCCCTTAGCAGTACCTGTAGAGGAGTGCCTCTAGCAACCCCTGCAGTGGCCCCTACATGCACACTCTCCCCCTCCCCGCCCTTGTTGCCTCCAGTGACACTGCTGAAACATTGCTTGCTGCAGCTAATGCTGTCACCATTCTCTCAACTCTCTGTTCTCAGATAGTTTTCCCATTAGAAGTAGTACCATTGAATAACAGACAATCAGTGTCCCTCCTGGGACTTTACCCTAGGTTGGGACATGCCCCATTCCTTGGACTTCAAAGTTTGTGAGTTGCAAATGGCCTATGCCAGTAAGTGACCCTCATTGGAGTTGCCTGGGTGAGGGCCTCATCAGGGAATATTTGCAAATCTTTTAAACCACAGGCCAAAAAGGAATGGGACACTTACCTGCAAACTATCCTGGCCCTGGGACTGGAGTACTATTCCGATTCAGCTCTGAACACTGTATCTCTGGAGCACAGCACACTAGGCAGTACGTTCAAGTACTCACCATTGACAGTCCTGGCTAAACAAGCCAGGAAGGCGCAGTGGAACAGATCTCCATCCTCCTCAAACAGTGAATTGGGGACGAGCAGGTCCCTATCCCCCTTGGGTCCTCAGGCCACAGTTCAGGTGGAGCGGAGTAGTCCAGCCCACACAGCACTGGCTTCCCTGCAGGATGAGGGAAACCGTAGCCAGCTACAGGTGCCATCATATCAAGCTTGGTGCTGTCCCCTCAGACCCAGGCAGTGCTTTGCTCTGGGATAAAGCCTCACCTTGGACTGTTTGCAGTCTTCACATTGCCAGCGAAACATTGATGCACCTCTCCCCTCCAAGCAGTTGCCATGAAGTGTGTTGTGGCAGGCAAGCCCCACTGACCCCCTTGTCACTATCTGTCTGGGAGTCCAGGTTGAAGGGGGTCAAGGCACAATATGGCCAAGTTTGAGAACTTCCTCTAGGAGGAGGCCAAGAAGGAGGGCCCTCCTCAATGAGGGCACGACAACAGCTAGGGCAGCTCTTCAGATGGCATCTGACAAGGCTGATTTGGCCATCCAAACCACGGCATTCATGATAATTGTGCACAGAGCATCTTGGTTGTTCCTCTCCAGCCTTTCCAGTGAGGCCCAGAACTCCCTGCGGGATCCTCCCTTCAGTGGGTAGGCCCTCTTTGCCACACAGCTTCAGGGGCTCATGTATGACCTTGAGAACACTGGGCTTTTATGGCCATTGTCAAGAGGCCCAGAGCCAGGCAACTCTTTCCTGTCAGGAACCCCCCCTCAGAAATACAGGAGCTATAAGAAATGCTCCTTCCAGCTATCCAGCAGGGGGAGAACTCAGCAAAGGAGAGACAGAGCCTCCCTGCCGTAGGTTCCAGTGGCTCGGCAACAGCTCAGAGGAGCAATTGCAAGGGAAGTGGTGATCAGCCCCAGGGTGAAGGGCCTTTCTCTTATTTCCTGGGAATGACAAATAGTGGCGGTAAAGTGATAAAGCATAGACTCATAGACTTTAAGGTCAGAAGGGACCATTATGATCATCTAGTCTGACCCCCTGCACAGTGCAGGCCACAGAATCTCACCCACCCCTCTTAGAATAATCCTCTCACCTATGTCTCAGATATTGAAGCCTTCAAATACTTTGAAGGCCCCAACATGCAGAGAGTCCTTCAGCTGTGATCTGTGCCCAATGCTACAGAGGAAGGCGAAAAACCTCCAGGGCCTCTGCCAATCTACCCTGGAGGAAAATTCCTTCCTGACCCCAAATATGGCGATCAGCTAAACCCTGAGCATGTGGGCAAGACTCACCAGCCAGACACCCAGAAAGTTCCCTATAATGAATGGTCAATTAGTTACCAAGATCATGTTATTTCATCCAACCATCCCCTTATCATAGAATCATAGAACTGGAAGAGACCTCAGAAGGTCGTCAAGTCCAGCCCTCCGCTCTAGGCAGGACCAATCCCATCTAAATCAACCCGGCCAGGGCTTTGTCAAGCCGAGACTTAAACACCTCTAGGGATGGAGACTCCACTACTTCCCTAGGTAACCCATTCCAATGCTTCACTACCCTCCTAGTAAAATAGTTTTTCCTAATATCCAATCTGGACCTCTCCCACCACAACTTGAGACCATTGCTCCTTGTTCTGCCATCTGTTACTACTGAGAACAGCCTCTCTCCATCCTCTTTGGAACCTCCCTTCAGGAAGTTGAAGGCTGCTATCAAGTCCCCCCTCACTCTTCGCTTCTGCAGACTAAACAGGCCCAAGTCCCTCAGCCTCTCCTCGTAGGTCATATGCTCCAGACCCCTAATCATTTTGGTTGCCCTCCGCTGGACCCTCTCCAATGCGTCCGCATCCTTTTTGTAGTGGGGGGCCCAGAACTGGACACAGTACTCCAGATGTGGCCTCACCAAAGCCGAATAAAGGGGAATAATGACATCTCTGGATCTGCTGGCAATGCTCCTCTTAATGCATCCTAATATGCCATTAGCCTTCTTGGCTACAAGGGCACACTGTTGACTCATATCTAGCTTCTCATCCACTGTAACCCCCAGGTCCTTTTCTGCAGAACTACTACTTAACTGGTTGGTCCCCAGCCTGTAACTATGCTTGGGATTCTTCTGTCTCAAGTGCAGGACTCTACACTTGTCTTTGTTGAATCTCATGAGATTTCTAGTGGCCCAATCCTCCAATTTGTCTAAGTCACTCTGGACCCTATCTCTGCCCTTAAGCGTATCTACCTCTCCCCCTAGCTTAGTGTCATCTGCAAACTTGCTGAGGGTGCAATCTATCCCCTCATCCAGGTCATTAATAAAGATATTGAACAAAACCGGTCCTAGAACCGAACCTTGGGGCACTCCACTAGAAACCGACCGCCATCCTGACATCGAGCCATTGATCACTACCCGCTGGGCCCGGCCTTCTAGCCATCTTTCTATCCATCTTACCGTCCATTTATCCAATCCAGATTCCCTTAACTTGCTGGCAAGAATATTGTGGGAGACTGTATCAAAAGCCTTGCTAAAGTCAAGGTATATAACATCCACTGACTTTCCCATGTCCACTGAGCCAGTTACCTCATCATAGAAGCTAATCAGATTGGTCAAGCATGACTTGCCCTTTGTGAATCCATGCTGACTATTCCTGATCACTTTCCTCTCATTCAAGTGTCTCAAAATGGATTCCTTTAGGATCCCTTCCATGATTTTTCCAGGAACCGAGGTAAGACTGACCGGCCTATAGTTCCCTGGATCGTCCTTCTTCCCTTTTTTGAAGATGGGCACTACATTTGCCTTTTTCCAATCATCCGGGATTTCGCCCGATCTCCACGACTTTTCAAAGATAATGGCCAAAGGCTCCTCAATGACATTTGCCAACTCCTTCAGTACCCTTGGGTGCATTAAGTCTGGACCCATGGATTTATGTACGTTTAGCTTTTCTAAATAGTTCCTAACCTGTTCTTTACCCACCAAGGGCTGTCCATCTTCTTCCCATCTTGCGTCGCTTAGCACAGAAGTCCAGGAGCCGACATTGTCCGTGAATACAGAGGCAAAGAAAGCATTGAGTACTTCAGCTTTCCCCACATCCTCTGTCACTAGGTTACCTCCTTCATCCATTAGGGACTGCACACCCTCTCTGATCACCTTCTTCTTGTTGACATGCCTGTAGAAACCTTTCTTGTTATCCTTTACATCCTTAGCCAGTCGCAACGCCATTTGCGCTTTCGCCTTCCTGATAACCCCCCGGCATTCTCGAACTATACATTTAAACTCCTCCCTAGTCATTTGTCCAAGTTTCCACTTTCTGTAAGCTTCCTTTTTGTGCTTAAGTACACCAAGGATTTCCCCTGTAAGCCAATCCGGTCTCCTACCAGATTTGCCTCTCTTGCTACGCGTCGGGATGGTTTCTTTCTGTGCCTTCAATAAGGCTTCTTTAAAATACTGCCAGCTGTCCTGGACTCCTTTCCCCTTCATGTTAACATCCCAGGGGATTCTTTCCATCAGATCTCTGAGGGAGTCAAAATCTGCTTTTTTGAAGTCCAAGGTGTGTATTTTACTACTCTCTTTCCTTCCTTTGGTCAGGATCCTGAAATCTACCATCTCATGATCACTGCTTCCCAGGTTGTCACCCACCTCTACGTCCCCTGTTAGTTCCTCCCTGTTTGTGAGGAGAAGGTCAAGCTGTGCACAGCCCCTGGTCGGATCCTTCAGCACTTGTACCAAGAAGTTATCCCCAACATTCTCCAAAAACTTCCAGGATTGCCTGTGTACTGCCGTATTGGTTTCCCAACAGATGTCAGGGTGATTAAAGTCCCCCATGAGAACCAGGGCCTGCGATCTGGAAGCTTCGCTCAGTTGTCCGAAGAAAGCCTCATCTGCCTCATCCACCTGGTTCGGTGGCCTGTAGCAGACACCAACCACAACATCACTGCTGTTTGCTCCTTTAAACCTGACCCATAGACTTTCAACAAGTTTTTCTCCCTCTTTATACTGGAGTTCAGAGCAATCATAGTGCTCTCTTACATATAGTGCAACTCCTCCTCCTTTTCTCCCCTGCCTGTTCTTCCTGAACAATCTATACCCTTCCATGACAGCGCTCCAGTCATGCGAGTCATCCCACCAAGTCTCTGTTATCCCAATTAAATCATATTTCTTGGTCTGGGCCAGGGCCTCCAGTTCTTCCTGCTTGTTGCCCAAGCTTCTCGCATTAGTGTACAAACACTTCAGGTAACCAGTTGATTGCACTATCTTCTCCATTCGAAACTGGGGTCCTCCTTTCTCGCTCCTTGCTCTATGCATGTTCAGTGCAGATAATTTGCACAGGGACCACACAGGTCCCATTCCTTCAAGACCCTTCTGCAAAGCATGGGGTTGGTAGAGTTCTCAGTGAAATGCTTGGAAGACTTGTTTTAACTAACCTCCTCTGAAATGGCTGAACAGATACATTCATCCAGAGGCAGATGCCTCCCACGAGAACATTTCAACCTAAAATGTTTGGCATGTTTTTAAGCAGCTGACAAGAAGGTATTGTAATGTAAAGTATTGGATAACCTTAATGTAGCTTAGCTGCTTCAGCCCCCACCAGTTAATTGGAACTGGTATACATCTCCCATTAAGGTTAACCTTTCACTGATAATGCAACCCAGAATACTTGCTTGTCACCTATTTACAGACAGAGGCCAGCAGTTAATGTTAAGTGCTAGCAGTCTGGTTCCATTTGGTTTAGATGGAGCCTATCCTTCCTGTATAGGTTCCTCCTATCCCAAAAGTTTCCCCATTTCCTAATAAATCTAAACCTCTCCTCTTTACACCATTGTCTCATCCACGCATTGAGACTCTGAAGCTCTGCCTGCCTATCTGGCCCTGCGCGTGGAACTGGAAGCATTTCAGAGAATGCTACCATAGAAATCGCCTTCCTAGCAGCCTAAATTTGGCCTCCAGAACCTCTCTCCTACCCTTCCCTATGTCACTGGTACCTACATGTACCACAACCACTGGCTTCTCCCCAGCACTACACATAAGTCTATCTAGATGTCTTGAGAGATCTGCAACCTTTACACCAGGCAGACAAGTCACCATACAGTTCTCCCGGTCATCACAAACCCAGCTATCTATGTTTCTAATGCTCCAATCTCCCATTACTAACACCTGCCTTTTCCTAATGACTGGAGTTCCCTCCCCTGGAGATGTATCCTCAGTTTGAGAGGATACGACAACATCGTCTGGAAGGAGCGTTCCAACTATGGGATCGTTTCCCTCTGCTCCAGTTGACTGTTCTCCTTCCTGAGCCTTTCATCCTTACAGCACAGGGGCTGTCTGACTAGAGGTGGGACAGTTCTACATGTCCCGGAAAGCCTCTTCTACATACTATTTGGCCTCCCTTAGCTTCTTCAATTCAGCCACTCTGGCCTCCAAAGCCCGTATGTGTTCTCTGAGGGCCAGGAGCTCCTTGCATCGAATGCACACATACTCCACCAGTCCATACATGCCATATTGGGTGCAATCATGCATAGTATCCCACCAAGTCTCTGTGATACTAGCTATGTCGTAGTTGAGTTTATTTACTAGTATTTTAAGTTCTTCCTGCTTATTCCCGATACTTGTTGCATTAGTATGCAGGCAGCTAAGAAACTGATTTGATTTTGCCCCTTCTCTGGTTCTGCCTTCTCTCCTTTTATCCCTGCTATTACAGCAAATGCGCGCCCCCTCCCTCTCCCAATTTCTGACCCATCTCCCAGGTCTCCATGTTTTTTACTGCTATGGTCCTACCAAGTCTTTCTAGATTTGATGGCATCTCAGTGGAGAAGAGTGTACACCTTCCTGTGTGAGTGCAGTGTTCTTGTGTGTACTTCTCTCCCCCCCCCCCCAAACTAGACTGTGCCTCTTTGTCTTGAGATCAGAGTGAATCGGCCACCAAGCTGGGAGATCCTGGTTCCTATACTTATTCTTGCCTCTTAATTAGGTGACTCACTAGCTTGGGGGTAGGGGGACATGGCACAGCCTGGGTATGGCAGGGCTGAGTGCTCGCTTTGTGTGCTAGACACTGGCTAGACCATGTTGGGGTATGAGCCTGTTTCTGGAGCAGTCCAGATGCTTTTGTGGTACTCACTGTGACCCTACCTTTCCTGTCAGGCATGCCAGACTTCCTGGAGAAGCTGCACACAGCAGCTCTGAAAGCCAAGCGGATGGAGATCGAAGTGCAGGACTACATCTCTGCGAAGCCCATTGATAACGGCAACAGCGGCGAGGGGAAGGCGAGCATGCCCAGTACAGAGCACAAGAATGACAACACTCACAGCCCTGCTCAGCTTGAGTATGCCTAGGAACTGGCTGTGCCTCCCAAGTCAGCACCATGGCCTCTGCTCCTGGACTACAGAGCAGGGCAGATGGGGGAACTGACATCAGTGTAGCCACTGGAGCTTAGTTCAACTGTTCTGCTTTTTGTCTTCAAGCTGTTCCTCACCTCTGCCTTGTGCAGCCTCTTTCCTCTGTGTGCGCCTTGTTCTTGGTCCAGCCTGGCCATTGAAACACACTGTTGTATAACATCCTTTCTGTGCTGGTGGTTTGTCCCCTGAGGGTACTAGCTAGTGTGTTTCAGCTGGATTCTCTTCATGATAAGCAGAGTTTGGGCAAGGGGCAGCACACAATCCACATTCTCTTCCATGAGGCTGACGCCCCGTTTTAGCAGCCATAACTGCACTTTCACAGGGAAGCACGCCATGAATTCTGCTGTGCTATAGGGTACTGCTGCTCATGGCACTTACCTATGGGGGACTCCTTTCTCAGTGCAGGAAGTTGGGGAGTCAAGGCCATAGCTTTCTGCCACCTCTCAGTCAGGATATACCTGGGCCTCGAGGAAGCAGAACTTTGTGCTGGTAATCCCCAGGTGTCCAGGTACCTGCCCCACTCCCTTTCTTCTAATGTGCGGTTTGAAGTTCCATGTAGGACAGGCAGCATGGGCCAGATGGGCTCCTCTGTGCACTCCTTCCCACCTCCCCTTTCCTTCAAAGCCTGGCTACTGCATGGTACAGGGAGAGTGTGGCAGGGGAGTCAACCTTGTCTGAGTGTAGTTGAATGATGCTGTGTTGAAGGCCTCCTTGCCCCCTCCATGCCTGTTTATGAGGCCCATTAACAGCCACTCCGGATTTGTTACAGCTTTACTTAAGCCTGGCATTTCTATGAAAACATGTGAATAAACTTAGACTGGTACAAGCCCTAATGGAGTCACAGCGTCCTTAGGCTATGAAGGGGTGCAAAACTGGTGCTGGAATTGGCAGGGCAGAGTTCTCATGGTGCCTCCGTGGGCAACCAGAAGGAGTCGGTTGCCTCTAAATCTAGCAAGCTGTTTCTCAAAGGGAGGGCTGGGCTGTGGAGGGGGAAGGCATCCTCCAAGGCAGGACTCAAGCAAGGGATCAGGCATACCTCCTCCCAGGGGATCTAGATACAACCTAGGACTTGGATGGCATATGTTCTTGCATGCCAGGTGGGTGGTATCTATTCAGGGCAATTGTACCTATATTCCTCCTTTTTGATCTACAAAGGCACCCTCTCTAGGGTTCTGGATTCTCAGCTGTCCCCTCTCTTGGGCACAGACCTGCCTGCCTCTCACTCCTGCATGGTGTTTTCCAGGCTGTGCAGTTATACACTGCTTTCCCCAGCGAGCTAAATGGGCTGAGTAGGCCTGGATTTTCTCCTCGATGTTGCTGCTTACAACACAGCCTCTGACACAATGGTCTCTAAGAAAGTAGACTTATACTTAAGGCACAGGCATCATAGAGACAGCATGAGCAACAATTAAGCTTATTAGCACATGTGCAGGTTCTTTACCAGCTCCAACCTACACATGAGCTCTGGTTAGTGTCAGTCTTTCCAATTCTTCCAGAAGGGCTGGGGCCCTGTTGGACAGAATGTTCTGGTGTTTTTCTGGATCAGAAAGAAAACCTTGAGTTAGTTCAAACACAGGCTGCTGAAACATTGTCTTTTGTTTGCTGCTGTATAGAGAATCCAGGCTGAATTAGTGTCTCCTACCTCCTGGAGCAGTTTACATCTTTCTAGGGGTGTTGCCATCTGCATTATTCTAATCTCTTCTCCCCTAGTGACACAGTGGGAATTAATGTGCTTGTTTTCCCTGGTATGAGGTAGTGGGTGGACAAGGACTAGACTAAGGCCTGGTGTACGTTACAGAGGTTGATGTAAGGCAGCTTTATAGTGTTCTTATTGTCAGAGTGGCCACAGTAATTCTTGCTTTAAGTTGGGGGCATTCCAGCTCTTTCCATTCTGTGGAGAGATCCCAGCTCCCACTGCTGGCATCTGTTTGTTGCCGTGCACACATCCTGCTGGCACACCCGGGACTAAGAACATCTAGCTTCCCTCTTGACCACAGCTGGGGAACCTCAGGCCTGGGGGCCAAATGAGGCCCCCAGCTTGCCTGGATCTGGCCTCCGAGGCTTAGGGCTCTTCCACCTCCCCACTGCAGTGAGCCTTGAGCCTCATGGGCTGGAGTCAGGCAAGCCTAGGGCTGGATCCAACACACAGGCTCTGCCTGGCCAGGGTGGTCAGAGAGGGGAAGCGGCTAAACGCAGTCACACCCCTTCACGGGGGAAACAGCAGCACAGCAAAGCGTTGTCTGGAGACTTTTCCCCCAACGCTCTGACCATAGTCATGGCCCATAGGAACAGTAGGGGGCAGTGCCTGGGAGTGGCACAGGACACGGAACCATATACATCCGTAGGGAGGTGCACCAGGTAAGTGCCCCCCACATTGCCCAGATCTCCAGTCCCCAGCCCACTTCTACACCCTTCCTCCCACCCCGAACCCATTAACCCCCAATCCATTCCTGCACCCTCCCTCCTACCCAGCCTAGGCCCCTCTGGTGTGCGAGGGGAATGTGGGGAGTGTCTTTCTGCTTCTTAGTTGGAGGCCATGTCAGTGAGGTGGGGTTTTTCCCCCTCACTTTTGTGCAGCCCCCAAATTATTTTTCTGTGGGTCACTGGCCTCTGACCCAAAAAAGTTCCTCACCCCTGCTTTTGACAGCCAGGCACAACCCATTTCCCCCGGCAGACATTTGCAGAAAGCCTCGAGTGGCCCAGAAGAGTCCCAGCAGTTTGGAGTGAAGGGTGGCCTCCGCAATGCTGTGATGTCTGCACTTCTTGGTACAAATGAGTCCTACAACAAAGCAGCGAGCTGGAGGCACTGCTGCAGCAATGGAAACAGGAAAGTGGATGACATTGCCTCCCTGTGCTGCTTTTTGAGCCAAGCTGTGTACCAAGGTTTGAGAAGAGCTGTTAGCATGGAGTGGGCCAGCCATGCCTCTGCAGGAAGGGCTTCGTGGACCCAATCTTCACTCAGCACATTAGACAGAGCAGTACTTTCAAAAGTGCCTAAGACCCATTTTCAAAGGTATGCCTTAATCACTTTGAAACTAAGGCTTAGGTGCATCTGACAGTATGAGACACAGCTCTGCTGGTTTAATTCCATTTACATAAAACCTAAATTCAGCTTATGATGCCCTACTGTGGCTGCTCCTAACCCAATTCCGTCCCTGCTGATGTGGCTGCACCAGGCTCTGCACCATGTGCGCTAGAGGGATTTTGCCATCCAGTGCAAGTCTAGACTACCCTCTCCTGCCCTGGGCCTTTAGCAGCTGCTGGGCACTGCTGGGAACATTACTCAGGAAAGGAGCATGTGGGCTGGGGCTTTGCACAGGAGTGGCCTGTGTGAGGCTTTTTCCCGTGTGCCATGAGATACCAGTGTGCAGTCTGTGGCCAGTTCTGCCATGCGCGAGGCTGACAGGCTAAAACCCTGGCTCTAAGAATGCGTATTATGGTTCCCTAAAGAACGGTGCATGAGCAGTGTCTCTCTGGCTATGAACTGTGGGAACCGGTCCTGTGTCCAGTGCTGTGTGCACATATGGTCGATGTGTCCCTGAAGGCTGCATTGAGTCACCAGCAGAGGTGCTCAGGCTGTCTCAGAGAAGAGCTGTTCAGAATATCTTATTGCCTATATAAAATCATGGTATGCCTACATCTTGACTACTGCATACAGATGTGGTTGCCTCATCTCAAAAAGATCTCTTGGCATTGGAAAAGGTTCAGACAAAGGCAACAAAAATGTAGGGATTTGGAACAGGTCCCATATGAAGAGATTAGAGACTTGGACTTTTCAGCTTAGAAAAGAGGAGACTAAGGGGGATATGATAGAGGTCTATAAAATCATGAGTGGCGTGGAAAAAATGAATAAGGAAAAGTTATTTACTCATTCCTACAATATAAGAACTAAAGTCACCAAATGAAATAAATAGGCAGTAGGTTTAAAACAAACAAAAGGAAGTTTTTCTTCACTCAGTGCACAGTCAACCTGTAGAACTCCTTGCTAGAGGATATTGTGAAAACTAGGACTTGAACTGTAGGAATGGTGTCCCTAGCCTCTGTTTGTCTGGAAATGGATGACAGGCGAGGGATCATGTCAGGATTATCTATTGTGTTCCCTCCCTTTGGGACATCTGGTATTGGCATACAGGGGAGACCAATCCAGGGAGGTTGCCTGCTGATGAGCACGGAACGTAAACTTGGGAGAGTGCTTCTAGGCAGCCTGGGATTGCTGCAAGCGTACTGTGCCTGGGCCCTGTGGAACCACTTGGTGAAGGCTCGGGAGGGAGTCATTTGCTGCCTGTGTAGGAAGGCTAGACTTGTGCTGCCAGAGGCTAGGGGCTTCAGGGACTTCGATCCCCAGCACACAGAGCCAAGACTCCCTCGTGCTCAGGGCAGGTGGTGGGAGGCGCCTCATATCTGGCTCCTCTTGGGAGTGTCATACCTGCCTGAGCTAGGACAGAGCAGCAATTTCCCCTTTCCTCAGCCCCGTTCCACAGCTGTCTCACTGAAAAACCTAAAGGCCTCTCCCCACGGGGCAGGGGTAGGAACCTTTTTGGAGTTGGAGGGGCCACTTAACCCCTGCCCCCAAAAATCAGTCAGGGACCACACAAGTGAGATGCAAAACCCCACCTTTCACTGACCTGGTCCCCAAATGATACGCACTTTCACTCCTGCAACTCAGGCACCAGGGTTCCCTCAGGCTCCAGCCCTGCAGGGAGAGAGGTGGCAAGACTCTCAACCTAGGGCTAGATTGACTCTTCTGGGGGCTCATGTCAGAGGGGCTCTGATGGTAGGACAAGAAACAATGAGCTTAAATTGCACCCAGAGTTTTAGGTTGGATATTAGGAAAAACTTCCTATCAGGGTGGATAAACACTGGAATAAATTGCTTAGGGAGGTTGTGGAATCTCCATCATTGGAGAAATTGACGAGCGGGTTGGACAGACAGCTGTTGGGGATGGTCTAGAACTGGGCTACTCAACTTTGAAAGCACTGGGGCCCACAATGATACTCTTAAGTTCATGCCAAGGGCTGCAACTTAAGATGGTGCTTGATCCTGCCGTGAGGGCAGGGGACTGGACTTGATGACCTCTCCAGGTCTCTTCCAGTTCTATGATCTATGTTAAAGATGTGGGGACAGAACAATCATAAGTCTTCTGGGTGATTCTGTGTGATGAGTTTTGTGGATCTCAGCCTATCTCCTAGTACACACAGTATAAATTTGCCACCCATGATGGCTCAGGGTGCCCGGGACTGAGAGTTACCTTGTTATCCCTATGTATCCAGCAAGAGTGAGTCTTGCTTATGCTTAATTTTAAGCATTAGCCATACAGGTATTCTTCTCTGGACTCTGGTAGCCCTTGCTTTGCCTTACAGGTTAGCAATAGATGCAGCCCATTCCCATGTTGTGTCCAATCTTTTATCCCAAAAATGCCAGGGCTGCTGTTCAGTGTTCCCTCTAATGTTTTCATCCAGGTGTAGGATGAATTTTGTTGTGTGCACCAAGGCATGTGTGGATGTGTACCACCAATAAAAATACATATGGCAGTCTCTGGGCACTGTGGGTGCTCTGCTAATCAGCTGTGCAGCATTTAAATCTTTCCTGGGTGTCTGCCCAGGCACTCAACTTACAGGGAACACTGCTGCTGTCCTCAAAGGAACAGCATACACACTTGCCTGGATGATTCAGCTCAGAATCAGCAATACCCTAGCATTGAGATATATTAGTAGTGACAACAAAAATAAATTTATTACCAAATATACAAGAGCTAGTGAGTGAGGATAAGGGAAACTAAAGGTTTACATATAAAACAAAATAATAACACACGTTCCAGATACTAAAGTTAACCTAGGCCAAACCCTGTGTAAAGAAGCGCATCACACCCCAAATGTCTTTTGAAGCATTTTAGCTAAGCCAGACTGCAATTTTATTTTAATGAATATAATCGCGCTGCCTTCTTACTTTCCAGATGCAGGATAAAGAGGAGTCTTCCCTGCCTTCTCCTTGTCTGATTCCAGAGTCTGGCTATCCTCCTCCCAACCCCGTGTTTTGTTTTCTGGAGTGCTGTCTTCTTGTCGATTTCATATCCCCCTACTGATTTGTGTGTAAATGACTCTCCATTGTGTTAACTTACAAGGCTTCATTTACGGGCCAGAAGGGCAGGGGAATAAACATCTTGGCTACGTCTAGACTGGCATGATTTTCCGCAAATGCTTTTAACGGAAAACTTTTCTGTTAAAAGCATTTGCAGAAAAGAGCGTCTAGATTGGCATGGACGCTTTTCCGCAAAAGCACTTTTTGTGGAAAAGCGTCTGCCAATCTAGACGCACTTTTCTGCAAAAAAAGCCCTGATCACCATTTTCGCGCTCGGGGCTTTTTTGCGCAAAACAAATCTGAGCTGTCTACACTGGCCCTTTTGTGCAAAACTTTTGCACAAAAGGACTTTTGCCCGAACGGGAGCAGCACAGTATTTCCGCAAGAAGCACTGATTTCAGACAGTAGGAAGTCAGTGTTCTTGCGGAAATTCAAGTGGCCAGTGTAGACAGCTGGCAAGTTTTTCCACAAAAGCAACTGCTTTTGTGGAAAAACTTGCCAGTCTAGACGCAGCCCTTCTGTCTGACAGAAAACCTGCTTGTTCACTCTGCCTTGATGCAGACATTAAGAGCATATTCTTAGTGTCTGCATGTACATTTCACAATCATATTAATGACTCTGGCTTCCATTTCACAGGGCTCGGGATGATATTCTGTGGTGCACCAGAAAATACACACAGGAGAAGGATAATCTTGTAGCCCCCTTTCTAGCTGCAATGTGATGGTCAGGAGTCGCACCATAATCATAAAATGCAGCCCTTTCCTCCAGAAAGCTCAGGAAATTCCATGTCTGCAGAAGCACCTGGAGGGGAAGGGGTTTGCTCACTATGGCAAGGGGCAGAGCATGCCAGCTCAGCTTGGGAGGGGCCATATTTGACTCCAAGCCTTGGGTTTGGGAGAAGCTCAAACCTCACCCCTCAAGTCTCATGCAGGTGCTGAGGCTGCTCACATGTATTGTGGGGATAATTATAGGCGGAAACAGCTGGGTTTGTGCTTTGTTGTTAATTTGATTTGCTTGGGATGTTTTGGGATTCTTGGATGCTGATAAGACAGTCTGGCTGTGCTGAGCTTCTCTGTCTGCTAACAGAGTATGGGCAGCAGCTGGGCAAGTGTTCCAGCTCCGTGCCTTGCTCCTAATGAAAGGGGAGCAGTTCAGCGCTGGCCTGCTCAGATGGGAACACCTTTGGTGGGGTTACATCAACACCTGTTGTGGCAGCAGCTTTAGAGATGAGAACACGTATGTCAGACACTGGACTGAGAGCCAGAAATCTCACTGTGCAGAAGCCACCCACAGCTGCCACTCAACAGGACTTTTAAGGGTTTATGTGGAGATGCTCCATATGGGTCTAAAGCTCAAAACTGAGCTGGGATTCGGGGATTAAAGCTCACTGTGGCTCCTATTTGTATAATTGACCAAATCAGTCCCTGTGTTTTTTAGGAACTGGATACGCCCCTGTGTTTTTAGGAACTGGGCTGAGACCTACAACAGGCGCCCAACACGTGCCAGGCTCTAACAAAGACATATGTTTCAGTGGGACTGGACAGGACAAAATGTCTAGGGCAGTGTTCAGTGGTGTGCCACGGAGAGCAACAGAGTTCAAAATGGCTGCCCTTAAAGGGGCAGGCAACTTTTTTTTGCTCAATAACTTGCCCCCCTTTACCCCCCCCCCCTTTTCCCCCTCAACAAAAAGTCCTTGGTATTCCTCATAAAAAAAATTGTTTGGTGATCCTTGGTCTTAAAAAGTTTAAGAAACACAGGTCTAGTGGGAGGTTTGGTAGTATCACCTGACTTGGAAAATCAGTAATCGGCAGGGTATTTGGGTTTCTTGCCTGTATCGTGCCAGGTCACCTTGGTTTCCCCAACTCATAATTCCAGTCATCTGAAGAAGTGGGCTGTGCCCACGAAAGCTCATGATACCATCTACATGTTTCGTTAGTCTGTAAAGTGCTACCAGACCATTTGATGTTAAATCAGAGCAATTAGAGACCTTTGGTTCTTCAGTGCAAAGGGCTCCCAGAGGCTCCTAGTAGTCTCATGTTGCAGCCACTTGGGAAGGACTGATAATTAGCACTTGGCTCTTAGCTTCTGGAACTCTTGCTGGCATTTGATGCCATAGATAACATTAGTGTATGTGCACTTAAATGAGCCTCTGGTGTGGTGTTTGGGTCCTGTGATGATATTGCTTGTATAGATGTGTGGACAGAGTTGGCAACAGGGTTGATTACAGAGGTGGGTTCCTGGATGATTATGATGGAGCTGTGCTGCATGGTTACTGGAAAGAATTTGTTTGAGATTAAGGGTTTGTCTGTAGGGGAGGATTGGCCTGTCCCCCAAAGCCTGTGAGAGTGAGGGGTCATTCATATGGAATATGCCAGTAATACCCTTCTGCCCTGTATATTGGCCAAACTGGTCAGTCTCTATAAGAGAGAATTAATAAACACACAGTGCCCTGTCGGGGAACATTTTAACTTGCCCAGGCACTCATTAATGGATCTCAAAGTCACTGTATTGTTTCAGGCCAATTTCTCAAGCAAACTCCACAGGGAAGCTTTAGAATTTGACTTCATTTACAAGTTTGATTCTTATAACAGAGGTATGAATAAAGACATTAGCTGGATGGCCTGCTACATTCCACATCCTAATGGCATAAAACATCAAACAATGGGTACTTAAGAACAATTAGTACCTTCAATATCAGCTTCATGTAGCATGGACACTCTTAACTATTTCTTTCCCCTTTTTTTCTTTTTTCCCACTTCCCCCCCCACCCCATCCTCTAGTTATTTAGAAACTGGACCTTTAATAATTCCATTCATCTGAAGACATGGGTTGTACCCATGAAAGCTCATGATACTGTCTGAATCTTTTGTTAGTCTCTAAGGCAGTGGTCCCCAACCTTTTTGTGGCCAATAGCACATTCATGTTTTCAGAAGAGTGTGGCAGGTGCCAACAAAAAAAGGCGTCAAATGTGAAATTGAAGGCTATTTTCATAGTAAATGTGAATTGGGTAAATTTGATAGAAACTTAATTTAATTGGATAATTTTTATTTTAATTATATTGTTGTTCATTTTTAAATAAAATTCTGCATTAGTAAAAAGGGGGAATGTCTAAATGTTGAGCAAAAAAAGCACCCTCCCGCCCCCGCCCTCCCCCCCCCAAAAATGTTGCAGTTTGGTTTCACAGAAGTAACTTTGGAATCCTAGATTGTCTTGCTTTTGCCAGCTGAATGGCTGTATAGAATTAGAAAGCAGCCTTGAAAAAGTAAAGGGGACACTTTCCCAGTTGGCACCTGATGCAGTCTACACCAGCCCTGTCACTGTCCAGCCCTGCAGACTGACCAGAATCCACTGCACTCAACCTCTGTCCCCATCCAGTTTAGCCCAAACAACAAGGCTGCATATGACACCTGGACTGTAAACATTCCAGGGCTTCTCCTGCTTCCTTTCTCTATCCCACAAAGTGCAGATGTGTTATGCTCTGTGCCTCTGTCCAGCAGTTGTTGGATTTTAATAAATTATATTTTTTTGTTTGAAAGCAATCTTTATTTCAGTAAATGAAAGCAAGCTTAGCCAACAAAAGCAACAAGCACTTTATCCTGTACAATGTATTCATTAGAAATCGGTCACATACTAGCATAACAACCCCTGCACTCAAAATATTGCTGACTTTCAGCTTCAAATTGCTACCTCATGGCATCCCTGATGGTTATAGCACCATGCTGGGCCTCTCTAATAGCCCTGCTCTCTGGTTCTCAAATTCAGCCTCCAGGTGCTGATCCTCAGCAATCCAGCCTTGCGTGAAACTTTCACTCTTCCCGTCACATATATTATGAGGATATAGCCTGCAGCTGTAAGCAAAGGAATGTTGTCAGACATGTTCAGCCTCCCATACAGACTTTTAAAAGGCCAAAACCACACTCAGGGGCTGTGTCTAGACTGCATCCCTTTTCCATAAAAGGGATGCAAATTAGACACATTGCAATTGCAAATGAAACGGGGATTTAAATCCCCCCCATTTCATAAGCATAAACATGGCTGCCACTTTTTTCCGGCTCGGAGCTTTGCCGGAAAAAAGCACCAGTCTCTTCTGCATTTGCTCAGCCTATTATTGAACCATCTCTTGATGCTATCAAGGCTCCCAGTTTATAGCTTCATGAGCCAGGGCATTAAGGGGCTTTAGAGATCACAGTGGGCATTTTGGCTTCCCTTATGGTGGTCTTCTGATCCAGGAAAAAAGTCTCCCCTTGCAGCTTCCTGAACAGGCTAGTGTTCTGAAAGATGTGAGCGTCATGCACCTTTCTGGACTAGCCTGCATTAATGTCCATGAAATGCCCACGGTGATCCACAAGCACCTGGAGATCCAACACAATTGTGTTACGCTGATTGTTGTGTTGGAGTGTGTGTACTCAGGGGTTGTGTCACTCTCTCTCTGCTAGTGTCTCACCCAGGGCTGTGTTATGGTGGCTATGTTGATATGGGGGTGTGTGTGTGTACACCCAGGGGCTGTGTCTCTCTATATTAGAAACTCACCCCGGGCTGTATTATGGTGATTGTGTATGTGTACCCGGAAGTTGTGTGTGTCTGTATTAGTGACTTATCCAGGGCTATTGTACTCAACAGAAAAGCTGCATTTAGTGGAGAGGAAGTGTATTATCTGATTAGTGGGATTGGCTAATCCCTCTCCCTTCTGCTCCCTTTCCACTCTCATCCCTTCTCCTTTTGCTAACCTGCAGCCTGCTGAGAGACCAGTGCTCTCCCTCCTGCAGGACAAAGGAATCAGGGCTGGAGCAAGATTCATTGAGCTGAAATGACAGATCACTCATTTTCCCTCAGGGACCTCCACTCCACTGGACAGAGGTTTCCTTCTAGGGTCACATGCTCTTTGTACTTCCTGCCAATGCTGCATCCGCCCGGGCTTACCTCTTTGTGTCCCACACCTCTGCCTGGCTTCGAAGTAGAGTGGAGTGTTCGGGAGTCAGGGAGGGGAGCAGGCCTAGTTCTGACCTCTCCAACTCAGCCCTATGCACCTCAGTGGTGCTACTCAGAATCAGGACCCACCTGGCCACCCTGCTATTCCAAACAGATGGCCTTGAAGACCCACTAGGGGTCTCGCACACTGTTGCACTGAAGCTTGTGTCATTTCCAACAATACAAAGTGGGTGTGACAAGCTACCAAGTTAGCCATGTTTCACTAGTGGAAATGACAATGCAAGCTGCAAAGTAGTGGAGAACTGAACCCTAGGATGTCCCCTCCTGAGTTCAATTGGTCAGATCCTCAGTGCTGTACATTGATCTAGATCTACTTTGATAAACACTAGCTGGGGATCTGGCTTATTGACTCCAATTGAGCTGGGGCCAAGTGATGCCAGCTGGGGATATGGCCCCAGGAAAATGTACCACTTGCAAAGTACGGGAAAGGCTGGTGAAAATCTGTTTGTACCATGAAACCTTCTTGGCTGCTGTAGTAGTTAGAAGTCACCGTTATGGTGTCCTGACAAGTCTCCTGCTTCTTCAGTAATGATAACCATTCGGCTGTGTGTATGTCTGCTTCTCTGTGTGTCATTTTGGCTTGCACAAATAGCCACTACAGCAGACTCCAAGAGAGCCCCCAAAGACCACAAAATCAGAAGGCACCTGACCAGATTTATTGACTGACAAAAAGTACAATAATAGTTGTCAGTGGGTACGGTAGAGTCTACCGACAATGGATCAAGTCAGTCGGTGCCAGGAATGTGACACTGCCCCCTTGACTGGACAAAGACAACACTTTGGGGTCCACTTTTATACACAGGTCGAAACAAGTTGCATGTCACTCCTGATGTATCAGGTTGCCACCCTTGGATGTTACCTAGATACCATCCATTACCTGCTACATAGGGGTTCGATCACTATCTGTCATGCTGTCAGGTTAGATCAGGAGTGGGCAATAATTTTTGAGTGGGGCCTAATCCAGAAGAGGCGGGGCCAGAATGCTTCTGGGCTTCCCCACCCCCAGACCATAATTGGTCTGGGGGTGGGGGAGCCCCTTTGCCCCCCTTCCCACTAGGCACCCATGCCCCTGGCAGGACAGGAAGAGGCTTCACACACTCCCCTGCTCCCAGGCCTGAGGGTGGGGGAAGTGCAGGAAGCCTCCTCCCACCCTGTGAGGAGTGTGTGGCACTTTGAAGTGCTGCGCACTCCTCACAGGGCCCGGACAGGGCGAAGGAAGCTTCGTGCAGCTCCCCTGCCCCCAGACCCTGATTGGCCTGGGGGCAGGAAGAGCATGCAACATTTCCTCCCGCCCTCCCGTCCCCCCCCCTCCATGAGGAGCACGTGTCACTTCAAAGTGCCACGTGCTGCTCACAGGGCAGGAGGAGACATCATGCGCTCCTCCACCCCCAGGCCCTGATAGGCTAGGGGGTGGGGGAGCTGTGCGAAGCTTCCCTTGCCCTGCTCCTGCCCTGTGCGAGCGTACGACACTTTGAAATGCCGTGTGCTCCTTGCAGGGCTAGGGGGAGGGTGGAGGAAACTTTACATGCTCCTCCTGCCCCCAGGCCAATCGGGGTTTGGTGGTGGAGGAGCACGTGAGAGCAGCGCGTGGCACTTCAAAGCACTGCGTGCTGCTCACAGGGTGGGAGGAAGCTCTGTGCACTTCCCCGCCCCCAGGTCCTAATTGGCCTGGGGGCAGGGGAGCAGCAGGGCCTCAGTGGGTCAGAGCAGCCCGCTTGGCGGGCTGGATCTGGCCTGCGGAGGCCCTTTTGCCCATCCCTGGGTCTACCCTGTCTCGAACCTGGGTCGGTAAGTTCCTTTTAGCCCTGGGGTGTGTTGGTACCAAGATGTTTCTTCACGAGGGGCTCTGTTGTGACCCATGTGCTAAGGGCCTGTTCCTAGTAACTCTCAGGCAGTGCATTTTTTGTCACAGTACAGCCTGGAACGGCATCCTGTCACCTGTTTTCCCAGCACACAGTAAAGAAATGGCATTTCCTCCCACGTACTAGCACCTGTTTTCCTGGTGCTGCTTGTCTCCTGACAGAAGCCTACTTGGCATGCAAGGCATTTTTTTCTGGCTCCCAGTGTGGTGTTATGGCTCTTAAAGGGGCCACAACCACATTTTGGCCCCCGCTTTTTTTGGGGGGTGGGGTCAACAAGTCCCCCCCCTTTTTTTCCTACAAAAAGAGGACTGCTCTTAAGTATAAGTATTTCTGTAATATCGGCCCTGTTCATGCCAACTTCTGTAAGCTGTGCCTGCCTGTTGCTCACAGCTTAATTCTGATTTAAAGTCTTGACCATTTTGAATGTTCCTCAGACCTTACACCAGGCCTGTGATAACTGGGCTTATATTTCAGGCCCTCATCTTATTACAGCCACCAACATTTAATTTAGGGTGGTCTACTTTTTAATTGCACAAAACTGAACACCCCTGCCCTGCTTTCTGCCCTGAGGCCCACCCCTTTTCGGAGCCCCCTTCCCCCCCCCCATTGCTTTATGCCCCTCCATCACTCCTCTCCCACCCTCACTCACTTTCTCTGAGCTGGAGGAGAGGTTGTGGCTCCAGCTGGAGGTGCAGGCTCTGGACGGGGGAAAGGAGGGTTTGGGTGTAATATAGGGGGCTTTTGGAGCACTGAAGAGAGGGTCAAATCAGGGCAAGTTGCTTAAGACCAGGGCCACTTACAGGCCAACACTGGGGTCTTCCATTACAAGGCACCACACCAGTCACAAAGAGCACTTCTGTTTGCCACAGTGGCTAGCATGAAGTCATGCAAGCAATACCCAGCTTCTCCTATGCCACCACCAGTATCACTCCTTATACAGATGAGAAGTTGTGAAGACTGATCTTATGAAATCTGAACAGATTCTTCTAATTCCAATGGGCCAGCCACAGTCCAAGGTCAATTTATACCCCAGGTCTCACCCAAAAGAGCACACTGTGCCAGTCCTTTTAGAATCTAACATCTAAAGGTTTATTGATTAAAAAGAAAGAAAATGTTTGAAAGTAAAATTGTTAAAGGAATCAAATTACATACACCAATTACAGAGTTCTTGGTGCAGGTTTGTAGCAGACGGAATAATCCGCTGTCTTAAAATTTTTTTCTAGAATACACCCTGTTAGGATGGGTCATCAGTCCTTTCGGGCTCAGTTCATAGCAAAGTTGCTTCAAAAGTGATGAGCTGGAATGAATACAAAGATGGAGGAACCGCTAGGGCCCTCTTTATACCCTTGCCTATATGGAGGGAATTCCATTGTTTTCTCTGTGTAAAAGTATGTCTCAGGATGGAGTTTAACACGAGTAAATCATTTGTTCATGCATGACTCAGTCCTTTTTAAGTAGCAGCCATCACTTACATGCTGGTCTGAACAGTCACAGTAAAAGTTCCTCATATGTGCAGTGGCACCACTTGAAGTGCATTGTCAGAAGTGCTGTTATTCACTTGACTAGCAACTTTTTCACAATAGAAACGAGTGGTCCTGTGTCACCTTAGAGACTAACATTGTGAGCTTTTGTGGGTAAGACCCACTTCATCAGATGAGTTGCAGTGGAAATAACAGATTCCAAGATATATATAAAAACAACAAAAGGACCTGTCAATTGTAGGACCACGTAAATGAAGCTAATTAAGTGGGCTGCATGTGCCCCATTCATAGCTTTTTGATGTGAAAATGCAAATGTCAAAGACAGGGAAAATTGGCTTTGTAGTGTACCAGTTAATGTCTTTATTCAAGCCCAGGGTAACAAATGTGTATAGGTGTCAAATGTGTCAAATGTGTATAGGTTACAAATTTGTAGAAGAGAGTGCAGGCTCCAAGATGGACTTTGGGATGCAGGCAGGACTCTGGTCTGAGGCTGGGGTACAGAAGGGGGTACAGGGTCCTGGAAGCCTTTACTATGTCTCTCAGAAAGCGGCTGCCAGCTCCCTGCAGCCCTTAGGCATATGGGTGGCCAGAGAGGTTCTGTGCCCTATCCTTGCACTTGCAGGCACCCATTGGTTGTGGTTAATGGCCAATGGGAGCTGCGCAGCCCTCACTGGGAGCTGGGTCAGTGTGCAGAGCCTCCCTGGGTACGTCTAGACTGGCATGATTTTCCACAAATGCTTTTAACGGATAAGTTTTTCCGTGAAAAACATTTGCGGAAAAGAGCATCTAGATTGGCACAGACGCTTTTCCACAAAAGCACTTTTTGCGGAAAAGCGTCTGTGCCAATCTAGACTCGATTTTGCACAAGAAAGCCCCAATCACCATTTTTGCGATTGGGGCTTTTTTGCGCAAAACAATACCGCGTTGTCTACGCTGGCCCTCTTGCGCAAAAGCATTTGCACAAGAGGGCTTTTTCCTGGATGAGAGCACCATAGTATTTCCGCAAGAACACTGACGATCTTACATGAGATCATCAGTGTTCTTGTGGAAATTCAAGCCAGTGTAGACAGCTGGCAAGTTTTTCCGCAAAAGCACCTGCTTTTGTGGAAAAACTTGCCATCTAGACGCAGCCCCTGTGTCTAAGGGCCACTGAGACCTTGTAGCTGCTTTTGGGAGCCATGTGGAGTCAGGATAGGTAGGGAGCCTGCCTTAGCCCTGGGCCCCCCGTACCATGAACTGGACTTTTAATGTCCCAGCCAGCACTGGTGACTAAAGCTGCCAGGTCCCTTTTCATCCAGGCGTTGCAGTCGAAAACTGTCCACCTAGGTTGTTCTGGGCTGAATCAGTGCTCTGGATCCAAACACCCTCGGACTTTGAAGTGACAGGAGTCCAAATCCCAATGCTACATCTGATGCACACCATCTCTGGCCCAACATACCACTGCCTCTCAAAGTACTTTAGAAATATTCAGCCATTGATCCATGACTAGATATAAGGGGTAGAACTATGAATAATGCAGAACACAAGTGTTCATTAAATAACTTTATTCTGTATTTGGGAGGAAAACAGATGACACTGTCTCATCAATGGTGATAACATACTTTCCATTCCACTAGTGTGTCTGGAGGATAAGTTGGACATTTTGAAAACAGCAGGTCAAGATAACTTGCATCCAAGAGTTTTAAAAGAGCTGGCTGGAGATCTAGTCTAACCCTGATGAAGTGAGTTTTACCCATGAAAGCTCATTATACTATACCTTTGTTAAGCTCTAAGGTACCACAGGACTGCTTATTGTTTCTGAACTGTTAATGTTCAATAAGTTTTGGAGCATTGGGGAAGTTTCAGACTGAACCAAAGGCCTGTCCAAGCTGCCCTTTGGCTGTGTAGTCCTATCTCATAGAGCTGGAAGGGACCTTGAGAGGCCATTGAGTCCAATCCCTTGCTTTCACAGTAGGACCAAGTACCATCCCTGACAGATTTGCCCCAAATGGTCTCTTCAAGGATTGAGCTCACAATCCTAAGTTTAGCAGGCCAATACTCAAACCACGGAGCTATCACTCTCCCCATTGCTAATGGTCAATTTGCAGTGCCCACAACAGAAAGTGTCAGGGACGGCCCTACCTTTCCCTGCAGAACTGTGGTGTGGGGAGCCTGTTTCCTTCTTGCCCTTCTCTCACTCCCAGGTGGTCCAGCTCAGCCCAGCCTGCAGCAGATGTTCACATTGCTGCTGTCTGCTTGCCTGCATGGTAGGGCAGGGATCCCTGCCTCTAGTCGAAGCAAAATGCAGGACAATGTAGCACTTTAAAGACTAACAAGATGGTTTATTAGATGATGAGCTTTCGTGGGCCAGACCCACTTCCTCAGATCAAATAGTGGAAGAAAATAGTCACAACCATATATACCAAAGGATACAATTAAAAAAAATGAACAAATATGAAAAGGACAAATCACATTGCAGAACAGAAGGGGGATGCGGGGGGGTGGGAAGGGGGAGGAAGGAAGGTAAGTGTCTGTGAATTGCTGATATTAAAGGTAGGGAGAGTGGGATGTTTGTGAGTTAATGGTATTACAGGTGATAATTGGGGAAACTGTCTTGGTAATGGGTGAGAAAGTTCAAAGTCTTGTTAAGTCCTTGTTGGCAAGTGTCAAATTTTAACATGAATGACAGTTCAGAGGATTCCCTTTCAAGTGCAGATGTAAAAGGTCTTTGTAGCAGAATGCAGGTGGCTAAGTCATTTAGAGAGTGTCTTTTCTGGTTAAAGTGGCAAGAAACTGTTTTCTCTTTGTGATCTTGTCTGATATCTGTTTTGTGGGCATTAATCCTTTGGCGAAGTGTCTGAGATGTTTGTCCAATGTACATAGCAGACGGACACTTTCGGCACATGATAGCATAGATTATATTTCTGGATGCGCAGGAATATGTGTTCTTGATCTTATAACTCACTTGGTTAGGTCCAATAATGGTATCAGCAGAATGAATATGTGGACAAAGCTGGCGGTGCTGCTCCCGGAGAGCGCAGAGCTCACCAGGCTGCTCCGCGAGCCCGAAGCGACCGGGCGGACGCTGGTGCTGGACTGCTGCCCCTTCCTTGCCTTGTGCCGGGCGCACGTGCGCTGGAGCGGGCTGCTGCGCCGCAGGGCCAGTGGCAGAGCCGGCCCCAGCCTGGACCAGCTGCTTTCGGATGGGGAGCGCAGGCACGGCTCAGCGGAGGCGAGTTCTCCCGCTTGGTGGTGCTGGACGAGGACAGCGACTCGATGCAGGTTCTGCGGATTGATAGCCTGGCCCGGCTGCTGCTTGGCACCCTGCTGCTGGAGGCCGGAGCCAGCCATGCGCTCATCTTCCTGCTGCGAGGTAAAGGCACCTCCCCGGCATCCCCCAGACAGCGCTCCCCTTCAGAACACAGCGTTTCCAGCCCCCCGCCCCCGGACAACACCGCTCCCTGCAGGACACTGCGTGCCCTTGGGAAAGTAGCTTCTCCCCGGGAGAACCGCCCCATGAGAACACTGTGCCCCCCCCCCCCCCCGGAGAACACCACGTGCCCCATCCCCGGAACACAGACAGACAGACAAACACACACAAATCACAAACTCCTTCACAACATCATAATTCATAGACCAGTATAACTAGAAGCATCCCTGATAGATATCTGCCTAACCTGCTCTTAAATATCAGCAGTGATGGAGATGCCACAACCTCCCTAGGCAATGTATTCCAGTGTTTAACTACCCTGACAGGAAGTTTTTCCTAATGTCCAACCAAAACCTCCCTTGCTGTAGTTTAAGCTCATTGTTTCTTGTCCTATCATCAGAGGCCAAGGAGAACAATATTTCCTCCCTCCTCTCTGTGACACCCTTTTAGATACCTGAACACAGCTTTGGTTTTTCTCTGTCTTCTCTTTTCCAAACTAAATAAGCCTAGTTCCTTCAGCTTTTCTGCATAGCTCATGTCACACAAACAATCTCACACACTTTCACAACGTGACACACTAACTAGCACCCCACAAACTTACAGACCTTCACAACCAGGGGCAGCCCATGAACTTAAGCAGTTGCCTAGGGTGCCGCTGGCCTGGATGCCTGATGATGACATCACGGGGTGCCCCGTGTTTACGTCACGGCCGTTCAGGTGGGGGGTGCTGATTGTGCCTGCAGCAGCCGGCGTTGGACCACTCCTGTTCACAACCACCCTCAAATACAGCAAAAACTTCCACTTGTAAACATGCCCATTACAAACAGGAATCTCTCTCTCACACTCCGTCCTCTCCCTCACACATTCAAATGTATGAATTCAGAAACTCTTCGCCCAAGGCCTGATGCTCACTGAATTGCGCATAGTACTCCTGAGAGCTATAAACGTGCACTGGCATGGGGCTTGATTGGCACATGGCTCCTGCCCCCAGTTTTGGGAGGCCTTGGAGAAGGAGCCCCTCTTTCCCAATAAGCTGCAGTAACCAAACCCATTTCAAAATGCATTGTGAGCCCACAAAGGCAGTCCCACTTTCTGGGCACATCTGTGTAAAACATTTCTGCCTGTTATTCTCGACTGGTCCAGTGCCTGTTTAACCCTGGCCCATCTGCCCCTGCACCTGTGCTAACCTGCAGTGCTCTGTCTGCTCCCAACATTAATGAGCGAGTCTGGGTGATGTGTTCTTTGCAGGGGCTTTCAGTGGTTTCCAAGCCTGCTTTCCAAAACTGTGCTCCCTCCCCCTTGCCAGCCCTCAGAGACCCCAAAGATGACAGCAACATTGGGACCATCACCCCTTTCTAAATATTCCTGACTTCATCACAATGCAGACATCTTGGGCTTGAAGGCTGACCTGCTACAATCATACCCACTAATCCCAAATGTAGACACCACAGAGCCCATGGACTCTTACAGGATAGGTTCTGATTAGGGATGTTAAGTAATGGTTAATTAGTTATCGAGTAGTCGATGGAATTTCCCTCAACTAGTCGATGGGGGGGGGGCTTGCTACCACTGCTGTGGCTCTGAATTTAAATGTAATAAGAGCTGCTGAGCTCTTACTACATTTAAAGTGCAGAGCTGAAGAAGGGTTAGCTCTGTCTCCTCTTCCCCTCTAGCTCTGTCTCCTCTTCCCCCTCTAGCTCTGTCTCCTCTTCCCCTCTAGCTCTGTCTCCTCTTCCCCCTCTAGCACTGTCTCCTGCTTCCTCCTCTTGCTGTCTCTGGTACAGAGGCATAGGGGTGGGGGCAAGTAGTCACTTAACTAGTCGCTTACATACCTGGTTCTGATGGCATTTAAGGGACCATTCAGGATGAGGAAGACTGAGAGACCTGTTGACATCAGTATTCATGGGCAAAAGTGACAAGGAGTCCTGTAGCACCTTATAGACTAATAGATGTATTGTTAGTCTATAAGGTGCTACAGTCTCTTTTGCAGATCCAGACTCTTCTAGACTGAAGGGGTTAGCATTGGGTACCACAATGATTAGTCATTAATTTTGTTTTAGGACCTGTCCTTGATCCTATTTCAGAAAATAGGAGTTTTTCCAAAGCCTCCAACAGCATCAGGAAATATCTTTGAGTATGGCCAGACATCTGTCAGCAGGATTTGCGGGGCTTGCAGATTAAATTAATCACTTATTGATCTGGCTTTTTGGGGCAAGGTCAAGTGCAAGGTCTATTATCACTTCACTCCAGGCCCTAATCTCATCTGTCCATCTGTCTAATCTCCTAGTATCATTGCTGAAGTAGCACTTAGAGCCAGCAGAGATGAGGGGTATATGAGTAGAATACACAGACAAACAGATTGACATGGAGGTAATGCCTATGTCCTTCTCTTCTCTGCCTCAGGCAGCTCAGATGGCCCAAATGGGGTTTCCATGACTACCCCTATTGTTTGCAGGCTTGGGAATGAATAGTGAAGCATCCCAGCCCCGACTGCCTTGAATGCACACATACATCCCCAGGTGATCTCAGAAGAGCTGGGTGCACATCCCAAAGGGAGTGTCAAGCTGTGAAATCAGCCCAGAGGAGGAAGGCCTCATCTTGTCTTTATGCTTGTTTCTAGGATGGCCCTGTGGAAATCTTGCCATTCCTCTACTTGGGCAGCTGCTACCATTCCTCCAACAAGGAGGTGCTGGAATCCTAGGGCATCACCGCCATGCTCAATGTCTCTGCCAGCTGCCCCAATCATTTTGAAGGGCAGTTTCGTTACAAGAGTATCCCTGTGGAGGACAGCCACTTGGCTGAGATCAGTGTCTGGTTCCAGGAGGCCATTGGCTTTATTGGTAAGCACAAGGTTCATTATGGATTCACTGTGCATCCATTTCCCCCTTGCAGTCCTGCTAATGCCCCTAGACGAGGCTTTTTCATAGGGCTCATCTGAAGCCCATTGAAAGGAGCAGGAGTTTCCATTGACCCAACTGATTGGGGTTTGGATTCTGCCCATAATGTCCGGCCTGAAGCAATATTAAACCCCTGCAGAGGAAGAACGTTTGTGTGCCAGCATCCAGTCCAGCCTTGTGGCTCAGTTCCAACACTGGCAGGGTCTCATTCCTAACTGTGTTCTGCCCCACCCAACCTCATTTCTTCCCTATGGGCAATGTCCCATGAAAAGCAATGGTTCATACACTTCCTTATAGTCAAACAGGGCAGGGCTTGATTCCCCTCTCACAGCCACTGATCACTCCAGTGGCTTTGATGGGGTTACACTGGGGTGAGAGCAGAATCAGGCCCAGGGCTCTGCTGGATCAGTGCCCAGAAAGGAGTGAGATGGAGGGCTGAGAGCTCTGCACTGGGCATGTCCTGCCATGGACTTGAGACATGTAGGGCTGCCAGATGGTTTCAACAAGAATACTGGACACACCTGCCATTACATCCCAATCGACATTACACCCTATTTGAAAATACCGGACATTTCTATTTTCTCAATTTGTTTCCTGAACAGAGCTAAAATACTGGACTGTCCGGTTCAAGAGACATGCTTGGTACAGACGTCTCCAGTGAGCCCATTGGTGCACAGAGCATTTGCCTCCTTTCTGTGAGGAAGACACAAGTGGAGAGTTTGGGTTTCCAGGGGAAGGCCTGGTGGTTTATTGGAGGCAAGGCCATCCAGAGGGAGGCATGGGGCCTGGGGCTACCCCACCACAGGCCCCACCTCTGCTCCACCCCATCGCCCCACCCCTTCACCACCCTGCCACTCCCCTTCACATCCCTGCTCCACCACCAGGGCACTACTGCGGGCCAGGTAGCAACAAGTTCTCCCCCCAACATTCACCAAGGCAGCGGGATCCAGAGCAGCCTACTAGCAGCCTGGTCCTCTTCACTGTGCCTGCCCTGCTGCACTGCCCTCCTAGCCTGCTGTGCCTTGTTTCTCCACAGCAGCAGGAAGTCTTCGGGCCAGGGCACTCTGCTTCCTGCTGCCATGGAGAGCTCAGCAGGGCAGAGTGGAGCAGGCTGCCGAGCCACTCCTGTAATCCCAGTGAATGCTAGGAGCAGGAAGTGATCCCTGCTGCCACCCTGTGCCAGCCCCATCTATAGGCTGGTTGAGATGGCCGCCGTGGGGCCCCCCATCAAGTGCCGCCCCGAACCATTGTATGGCCAAGACAGCCCTGACTATAGCGTTCGGAGGGCAAAGGGTGCAGAGTTTCAGGAAGATTACGACATTCTTAGCCCAGGGGTCCCGATAGGACTCAATGACCCTCTTGATTTGCTCCCACAGATTCAGTGAAGAGCAGCGGTGGGCGAGTGCTAGTGCACTGCCAGGCTGGCATCTCCCGCTCAGCCACCATCTGATCCAAACCCAAAGGGTGTGCCTGGAGGAAGCCTTTGACTTCATCAAGCAGCGCCAGGGGGTCATCTCTCCCAACTTTGGCTTCATGGGACAGCTCCTGCAGTTTGAGACAGAGGTGCTGTGCCATTAGCAGGCACCACTTGTCCTTTGGAGCACTGGTCAGCACTGTTTCCCTTCCTTTCTAGGACAGACTTGGTGTGTTTCCATTTACAGCCCCAAAGGGTGCTCCATCCTGACAGTGTCCCTCATGTCCATTGCACTAAGATGTCACTGGATACCTCTCTGCAACCTGGCCAGACTCCTCCACCTCCCCGTGTTAAAGCCCACATCTCTGACCAAATGCGTTGGACCCTACAATGCAAAGAAAAGAAGTGAAGATGGGCAAGATGCAAGAAAGGAGTGTACTCTGCTTTTCGAGGAGCACTGAGATTTTAAGGTCATATACCCTTTGCCAACCTCCCAGTCTCTCCTAAGTCCTGTCTTAAAAGAACTCATGGCTGATCTGTCCCTATTGCTTTCCTATTAGGGATGTAAAATCTCTTTTAATTATCAAATTAAACATTAAGTTTAACCATTTAAGCCCCCTGCCCACCACAGACGGGCTGGAGTGACACCTCCATGTACACTGCAGATGGGGACTGTTCTAGCCAGGCAGAAGTCCTCTACCATCAGTGGGCCCCTTGGGGCTTGAGCAGCTCCCTGCCTACAGTAGGGGGAGGATTGGGCTGCTCCAGCCCCTGCCAGTTAACCATAACTAGTAAGCATCTCTCTTATTTCCTATGTGAAGTCATGGCAGGTAACTTCAGAATTATGCCATCTCCTGTACTCTGTGCTTGAGGGCAAAATGCTTTGTTGTTTTTGAATGGCCCTGATCGTGTTTCCATTGAGCGGGGTCAGGGTTCATATTGGGTAATTCAGTTCATTGTCTGATCTTTTTTGTTTCACAAGCTTGCCCCTTTTCTGCTCCAGGAGGCAGAAGGAAAGATAATAGGACAATAGACCGAATTTTCTGCTGACAACTTTACTGAAGAACCTGTAAAAATTTGGTTCCATTCTTACCACCACAGCAAAAATAAATTCCACAGTTTCTCTTTTGATTTCTTTCTCTTCACCCAAACTTCCATCCAGAATCCTCTCTGATCCATGCCTCAGAGTTTAAGGCTGATGGAATTCTAGGGTTTGAACTGATTGAGAGAGCAGAATTTGGTCTGTAGTGACAAAAAGAAGAGTTTGTGTTTTCCTGCCCAGACATCTTTCCTCAATTTGAATCAGCCTGATTAACCTGAAAAATCTGACCCAGAGTGACAAACATAGACTATGTCTACACTACGGAGTTTTTCTGGAATCTTGGCAGTATCCTGGAAAAACTCCGCCAAGTCATGGGAATGCATCTGCTCTTCTGAAATTTTTTTTGGAAGAGCAGATGTGCCCTTTTGGAAGCCCTGTCTTCCTCATTTTTTGAGGAATAAGGGCTCTTCCGAAAGAGGAGATTTTTCTGACATTTGACCCCATGTAGACAGGCCAAATGTCAGAAAAGCCTCTTCCAAAAAAAGAATTGGAAAAAGGTACGCAAATTGCAGTTTACAATTTGCGTACCTTTTTCCAAAAAAACAGCATTGTAGACATAGCCTGAATCTTTGATTAGTTATATGAGCAGAGGATTGCAAATGGCCTACCAGCCCCAGCCTCACATCTGAGAGCCAATACCCAATTTTCGTATCTGAGAAGGCTCTGTAATTCACTCCCTGCTAATTTTTAAAATATGCTGGCTGCGTCTAGATTGGCATGATTTTCCGGAAATGCTTTAAACGGAAAAGTTTTCCGTTAAAAGCATTTTCGGAACAGCGTCCGTGGCCAATCTAGACGCGCTTTTCTGCAAAAAAGCCCCAATCACCATTTTCGCGATCGGGGCTTTTTTGAGGAAAACAAATCTGAGCTGTCTACACTGGCCCTTTTGTGCAAAAACTTTGCGCAAAAGGGACTTTTGCCTGAACGGGAGCAGAATAGTATTTCCACAAGAAGCACTGATTTCTTACAGTAGGAAGTCAGTGCTTTTGCGGAAATTCAAGCGGCCAGTGTAGACAGCTGGCAAGTTTTTCCGGAAAAGCGGCCGATTTTCCGAAAAAACTGGCCAGTCTACACACAGCCGCTGAGAAAATAGGGTGGAAGTGGGTTGAGAAACAGGAGAATTGATTGCAAAGGATCCAGTCCTTGCACAGCATCTTGTCCCTATTTGGGGAAGAGGGTGCGAGCGCCCCTCCCAGCAATGTTCTGTTCTTTTGAATGCATGGAGGTACTGGGCAAAACCTGCCAAGGCAAAGAACCTCTCTGAAGGATGACTCCCTCAACTGAGCTGTCTCTGACAGTGCAGAGCAATGCAATTTTGTGCACTTGTGCTGGGAGGGAAACCACTCACTGCCCTCCCTGACTTAATTTAGACAGCTGTTGGAAATGTTGCACTTTACATGTATATAATAAAATATATGGAGCTATACCTATCTCCTAGAGCTGGAAGGGCCCTTGAAAGGTTAGTCCCCTGCCTTCACAGCAGGACCAAGTACACTTTACACCTGAGTCTGAATAAAGAATCTAATTATCTTACCCATTACAAAGATAGCTTCCCCAAATATCACCTCTAATATCATTAGCTCACAGACATTTACCTTCCCCCCCACCCCATCCCCCTTCTGTTCTGAAATTTGATTTGTCCTTTTCATATGTGTTCATTTTTTTTAATTGTATCCTTTGGTATATATGGTTGTGACAATTTTCTTCCACTATTTGATCTGAGGAAGTGGGTCTGGCCCACAAAAGCTCATCACCTAATAAACCATCTTGTTAGTCTTGAAAGTGCTACATTGTCCTGCATTTTGTTTCAGCTACACCAGACTAACACGGCTACATTTCTATCACATACCTAATGTTGTAAAGCAGGCTTTTTCTGTCCATGGCCTTCGCGTATTGCCCATCCTGCCACACAAGGCCCCTCACAGAAAACCCAGACTGTGAGATATTCAGAGAAGCATGGGAAGCACAATGCAGCTTTCTGTAAAATGGGATTTGGCCTTGTAGGCATCGTAGAACAGGGAGGTGAGCATGAAAAAATAGAACACAAGCTGCAAGAGATAAATAAGACTCTCTTGACCAGTCCTTGAAAGCAGGGAGGTAGGCATAAGGAGATAAGACGCAACTGCCATGCGTTCATTTTTTTTAATTGTATCCTTTGGTATATATGGTTGTGACCATGCCCACACCCAGCACTGTCCATGGGGCCATCAGGCGGGCATCATGAAAAATCCTATAGGGCAGTATTTCACGTTACCTCATTACCAGCCTATCAGGCCCTGCCAAGGAACTAAGCCTAATAAGGTACCAGATATCAGGTTATGTTATAAAAGACCCTCAACCCCTTTGTTCGACGAAGGTTCCGTGTATTGAGGGTACGTATCTTTTTTTGCCCGGCTAAAGGATTGATCACCCTAAGGCTGCCTTCCCACCCTTCGAGTCAAATATAGGGGTACACGAGTCCTGAGCATGCTCCAAGTTCTAGTGTGTCTTTGTGTTATTATCGATGCTGGATTTGTAAGTATTGCTTAAATGTATTAGTTATTGGTTTAATTAATAGTTAAATTGTGTTAATTTCACTGTGTAATTCTGTAAAGTGTATCTAAGTTCTGTTAACCACACTGTGTAAATCATATAATTTTGTGTTGTGTAGTAGTGTTGTATTTAGGTTAAGTGTAAGTGTTAGAAATAGAAGTCCAAGAGTTCTTAAGTTGTAAAAGTAGATTTATGACTAACTCCACCAGCTGCCCTAAAATAACCATAGAAAGGCTGGCTTTAGACGGAGATTTCATTATCATTATATTGTCTTTGTTTTTGTATTTTTGTTAAGCGAATTAGAGATAGTGATTTAATATAAGTAAATTGTAATCTAAGAATTGTAATCAGTTAGGTATAGTCATGTTCAAGTTTTCTACTCTGTAAAAGCATTAGGCAATTGTTAGCTAAAAAGACCATTTTCTAATTGTTAGTTTTGATAAAAGAATCATTCCACTTAATAAAAATCATTTGTTTTACACCATCATCCAGTAGTTTTCACTGGGTAATTGGCTTTAACCCTCGAGGCTTCCACCACATCACTGAACCAAGGTGTAACACCTAACAGGTTTGCCCCAGATTCCTAAATGGCCCCCTCAAGGATTGAACTCACAATGGTGAGTTTAGCAGGCTAATGCTCAAACCACCAAGCTATCCCTCCCCCAAATAATAACCCACAGAGCTGGTTTAACACTGTTTCCAATAAATGCTGGTGTTTATATTGTTCCCCAAGTCTCTGAGCATCGTTCTGCTGAGCCTACAGGCGTTGACTGAACAAGGAGATTTGGCCTTTGTGGTGCGAGAGAGCAAGCTCCCACCACTGTTGGTGATGTGGGCCCAGTAGGAGCAAGGGCACAGCTCAGCTCATAGCCCCTTGGCCAGATGGGCATTTCCTGTGTTCCTGGGCTGGGATAGGGGCTTCAGTCCATTTTTCTCATGCTGGTCTAAGACCATGCAGGGGCCCACCTGTCCATCTGTGTAAGTTAGAGCAACCTGAGGGCTCTCTTTATAGTCTGAGAGAAGGAGACGTGAGGCCAAACACCTGAGCTGGGTGCTGTTGGACATCCAGGACTCCAGGGCAGAAATCTATGGGCCTCCTGTCCCCTCCTCTCAGTTGGGACCACAAGCCTCCCCTTCCCCCCAGGAAACCCCAAATCTCCCCCTCCCCCTGGCAGAAGAGTCCCTGCCCAGTCTACTCCATCCCTGCCCTTCCCTGGACTCAACTTGCCTGCTCTGGGGAAAGCTGCTGCAGTAGCATCACTTGATTGAAAGAACAGCAAGGAGTCCTATGGCACTTTAAGGGAGTAACTTCTCAGCTGTGTCTACATTGGCATCCCTTTCCGGAAAAGGGATGCTAATGAGACACTTCGGAATTGCAAATCCACGGGGGATTTAAATATCCCCCGCGGCATTTGCATTTACATGGCTGCCGCTTTTTTCCGGCTCGGGGTTTTTGCCGGAGAAAAGCGCCAGTCTAGACGCGATTTTCTGGAAAATAAGCCCTTTTCCAGAAGATCCCTTATTCCTACTTTTAAGGGGACTTTTGCCCGAACGGGAGCAGCATAGTATTTCCGCAAAAAGCACTGATTTCTTACATTAGAACGTCAGTGCTCTTGCGCAAATTCAAGCGGCCAGTGTAGACAGCTGGCAAGTTTTTCCGGAAAAGCGGCTGATTTTCCGGAAAAACTGGCCAGTCTAGACACAGCCCTAGAATATGGAAGTGAGCAAAAGTGGACTTTGCCCCCCAGAGACCAGGATACCCAGTGACACCTGGCTAGACCTTGACTATCCTCAGAGACCTGGATACCCAGTGACACTCAGCTGTATCCAGACTGCCCCTCCCAGAGACCTGGGTACCCAGTGACACCTAGTTGTCCCTCGACTGCCCTCAGACATCTCAGTACCCAGTCTCTTCGACTGCCCTCCAGCTGTATCCCAACTGCTGTGATGCTCTCATCTAATAGTGATAGAAATGTAGCGTGTTAGTCTGGTCTAGCTGAAACAAAATACAGGACTATGTAGCACTTCAAAGACTAACAAGATGGTTTATTAGGTGATGAGCTTTCGTGGGCCAGACCCACTTCCTCAGATCAAATAGTGGAAGAAAATTGTCACAACCATATATACCAAAGGATACAATTAAAAAAATGAACACATATGAAAAGGACAAATCAAATTTCAGAACAGAAGGGGGATGAGGGGAGGAAGGTAAATGTCTGTGAGCTAATGATATTAGAGGTGATAATAGCAGCTGCTTTTGTGGAAAAACTTGCCAGTCTAGACGCAGCCCTGCTGGCCGTCCACACACCTTTTTGCACAAGAGCTCTTCTGCAAAAAGGCTTATTCCTCATGGAAGGAGGAATAACTTGCGCAAAAAGCCCTGTCTTCTGATGATCTACTGTACTTTTTCTTGCACAAAAACTCTGCAGTGTAGATGTAGCAAACTTGAAAAAGTGATCTTGTGGTTAAAAAGGTTGGAGACTACTGGTCTAAGGCCAGCCCTGCTTGGTGTACCCCTGAGACCTGCTCACAGTCACAGTGGCCTCCACATTTCTGGCTGAAAACTGCTGCCTTAGAAGTTTTAGCTGTGAGTTTGCCTCATAAGTCTGTGCTACTACCCCCTGCAGTGCATGCGTGTAGCCATCTTTTATTTGTTATATGGGCTGTGCACAATGGGCTAATCATCCCTTAATCAGAAGGCCAGTTCCAGGTGTGCCTCTGACCTGCCCCCTTATATAAAGAGTCTCAGGCGAGGGCTGCTGTATGTTGTTTACTAGGTGCAGGGGGTAAAGTGTGTTGCAGGCAACCTGGGCATGCCTTCTTTGCCATGGATTTGTCCTTTGGCATTTGGCTTATATTCACAGGCCTTCTCTGGGCAGCAGAAGGTAAGAGAAAGTTCTCCTGGTCCCTGGAACAAGCCCTCCCCTCCCCTCCCCTCCCCTGCCCTGCTCCACCCTCTTTCTCCAAGCTCCCCCCGCCCGACTGCTCCCTTCCCTCCAGCCCCCTGCCCCATGCTCCACAGGCCTGGGCTGGCTAGAACCTGGAAGACACAGGAGCTTTTTCCTGTGTGGCCTAGGGGAAAGGGAAAGCCCTGGAGTGAGTTCAAGGTTCTGGTTAAGCAACCCCTGAACTGCAAATCCTGTAACTTAACTACAAAAGGTACTGAGCGCTCAGGAAATGTGGAGCTCTCACTCTGTGAGTGAGTGATGGAGGGGCAAGGAGAGGGCCCTGAGTGGCTGGGAGTAGCTGTGGTGTTTCTGAATCTCCCAGTGCAAGTCCTGGTTGAGAACTCCCAGGCTGGTGCTGGGCCTACTTCAAAAGCTTGGAATCCTACTGAGCTGGGCTTAAAAGGGGCTTTCTGCTAATGAGGTGACCCTCCTTTGGTGCATAGCTGCCTGGCCCCTTAGGGTGAGGGGGTGCTGAACTAGAGAAGCTGCTGGGCACTACAGAGAGTTGTGGGACATATCTGAGTCTGTTGCTTTAAGGACTGTCTCTAACTTCAGTCCTGACTTTGTATAAAGAGAAGGGGGGGGGGAGGGGGCTTCCTTTGCAAAGGATCACAATGGGCAGCTCATCTTAGCTATCTATTTAGTGCTGCTTTGGCTTGAGGTGGAGATGAGATGAGTAACTTTGCTAGCTCTGCTCTGCTGTCAGTATTCCCAGGGCTTGGCTAGAGGCCATTCCCTGGGCATTCCTCTGGAGCAGTGTTTCCCAAATGGTGTTCTGTGGAACCCTGGAATTCTGAAAAGTCAAAATAAGGGTTCTGTGAGAATTAGGGTTGCCAGGTGTCCAGTTTGGACTGGACAGGCCAGTATTTGAGCTTTCTGTTTGGGAAACAAACTGAGAAAATATAGATGTCTGGTATTTTCTAAATAAGATGTAATGTCGACTGTGCTGTAATGTCAAGTGTATCCAGTATTTTTGTTGAAACCATCTGGCAACCCTAGTGAGAATTCAAAACAAAAAATTAATATTTAAGCATTTATGCATTTTATTTACGTCCCAGAGGTTGACTGTGCGTTGAGTGAAGAAAAACTTCCTTTTGTTTTAAACCTGCTGCCTATTCATTTCATTTGGTGACCCCCCACCCCAATTCTTATATTGTGGGAATAAGTAAATAACTCTTCCTTATTCACTTTTTCCACACCAGTCATGACTTGATACACCTCTTATCATATTCCCCCTTTTGTCTCCTGTTTTCTAAGCTGAAAAGTCCAAGTATTTTTAACCTCTCTATATGGGACCTGTTCCGAAACTGTAATTTTTGTTGCCCTTTTTTTGAGCCTCTTCCAATGCCAATATCTTCTAGATGAGGCTACCACATCTGAATGCAGTATTCAAGATGTGGGTATACCATGGTTTTATATAGAGGCAATAAGATATTCTGTCTTATTTTCTATCCCTTTATTAATGATTCTATTTGGTTTGACTACCACTGTACACTAAGTGGATGTTTTCAAAGAACTGTCTGCAATGACTCCAAGATCTCTCTAGTAGTTGTAGCCAAATTATTCCCCATCATATTCTATGTGTAGTTGGGATTATTTTTTCCAATTTGCATTAATTTACATTTATCAACATTAAATTTCATTTGCCATTTTGTTGCCCAACACTTAGTTTGAGATCTTTTTGAAGGTCTTTGGTCTGCTTTGGTCTTAACTATCTTGAGCAGTTTGGTATCCTCTACAAATTTTGCCACCTCACTGTTTGCCCCTCTTTCTAGATCATTTATAAACAAGTTGAATAGGATTGGTCCAAGACTCTTGGGAGACCCCACTAGTTACCTCTCTCCACTCTGCTAACTTGCCATTTATGCCTACCCTTTGTTTCCTGTGTTTTAACCAGTTATCAGTCCATGAAAGGACTTTCCATCTTATCCCATGATAACTGACTTTACTTAAGAGCCTTTGGTGAGGAATCTTGTCAAAGGCTTTCTGGAAATCTAAGTTATGGGAGATCTTTTGGATCCCCTTTGTCCACATGTTTGTTGAGTCCCTCAAAGAACTCTAGTGCAGACTAACTTGGCCACCCCCTGAAGCTCTGGTAGATGAGTAAAAGGCATTACTTCCCTTTAGAGAAACCATGTTGGCTTCCCACCAACAAATTATGTTCATCTGTCTTGACAATTTTATTCTTTACTATAACTTCAACTAATTTGCCTGGTACTGACATTAGATTTACTGGGCTAATTGCCAGGTTCACCTTACACCCTTTTTAAATATTGGTGTCACATTAGCTATCTTCCAGTCATTAGGTATAGAAACTGATTTAAAGGATAGGTTACAAACCACAGTTCATAGTTCTGCAATTTCACATGTGAGTTCCTTCAGAACTCTTGGGTGATGCCATCTGGTCCCAGTGACTTGTTACTGTAAAGTTTATCAATTTGTTCCAAAACCTCCTCTGACACCTCAATCTGGGACAATTCCTCAGTTTTGTCACCTAAAAAGAATGGCTCAAGTTTGGGACTCTCTCCAATAGCCTCAGCTGTGAAGACTAGGGTTGCCAGATGGTTTCAACAAGAACACTGGACACACTTGACATTACATCACAATCTACATTACATCCTATTTAGGAAATACTGGACACTTCTATTTTCTCAATTTGTTTCCTGAACAGAGCTAAAATACTGGACTGTCTGGTTCAAAACTGGACACCTGGCAACCCTAGTGAAGACTGAAGGAAAGAATTCATTTAGCTTCTCTGCAGTTACCTTATCTTTGAGTGCTCCTTTAGCATCTTGATTGTCCAAAGGCCCTGCTTGTTTAGCAGGCTTCCTGCTTCTGATGTACTTAAACATTTTGGTATCACTACTTGTGTTTTTGTCTAGCTGTTCTTCAAACTCCTTTTTGGCTTTTCTTATTGTATTTTTACACTTAATTTGACACAGTTTATGCTCCTTTCTATTTTTCTCACTAGGATTCAACTTCCACTTTTTAAAATATCTTATCTGTCACTGCTTCTTTTACTTGGTGGTTAAGTCACAGTGGCACTTCTTTGGTTCTTAGGCTGTATCTAGACTACATCCCTTTCTCAAAAAAGGGATGTAAATTAAACACTTCAAAATTGCAAATGAAGATGACTTTTTCAATTTGGCTACATCTACACTGCAGAGTCTTTGCGCAAGAAAAAATACAGTAGATCGTCAGACAGGGCTTTTTGCACAAGAGTTATTCTTCCTTGTATGAGAAATAAGCCTTTTTGCGCAAGAGCTCGTGTGTGAATGGACAGCAGGGCTGCGTCTAGACTGGCAAGCTTTTCCGCAAAAGCAGCTGCTTTTTACAGAAAAACTTGCCAGCTGTCTACACTAGCCACTTTGAATTTGCGCAAGAACACTGACAATCTAATGTAAGATTGTCAGTGTTCTTCCGCAAATACAATGACTCTCCCGTTTGGGGGGGAAGCCCTCTTGCGCAAATGCTTTTGCACAAGAGGGCCAGTGTAGACAACTGAGAACTGCTTTGCGCCATAAAGCCCTGATGGCGAAAATGGCGATCGGGGCTTTCTTGCACAAAACCGCGTCTAGATTGGCACAGACGCTTTTCCGCAAAAAGTGCTTTTGTGCAAAAGCGTCCGTGCCAATCTAGATGCTCTTTTCCACAAATGCTTTTAACGGAAAAACTTTTCCATTAAAAGCATTTGCGGAAAATCATGCCTGTCTAGACACAGCCCAAGGCTACGTCTAGATTGCATCCCTTTTTCATAAAAGGGATGCAATTAGACATATTGCAATTGCTAATGAAGCAGGGATTTAAATCTCCCCTGCTTCATTAGCATAAAAATGGCTGCCGCTTTTTTTGGCACGGAGCTTTGCTGGAAAAAAGCACTAGTCTAGACTCTTATTTTAAGAGGGATAAGGGATCTTTCGGAAAAGGCTTTATTTTCCGCAAGATCCGCGTCTAGACTGGCGCTTTTTTCCAGCAAAGCTCCGTGCCAAAAAAAGCGGCAGCCATTTTTATGCAATGATTTAAATCCCTGCTTCATTAGCAATTGCGATATGTCTAATTTGCATCCCTTTTACGAAAAAGGGATGCAATCTAGACATAGCCCTAATGTTTGTGTATAAGCACTCTAAAAATTCTCACTATTTATCTGACATTTCCTGGTGTCTCAATGCAATCAAATGGAAAAAGTCTCTGGCTTGACCCATCCATCACATAGAGAATATCTATTAATGTTGGCTTGTGAATTGCTTGGGTACCTTACCTATCTAGAGGGAGGCAGTAGTGCATGTGCCCTGAGGAAGAAGCCTAGGTAGCCTGAGGTTGCTGAGGGACTTGCAGGGCTTGACAAGTGCTGTGGGCTGTAGTGGTGCCAAACAGGGACTGACATGCCTAAGGCTGGCTGTTTAGATCCACAAGCAGCATTGTGGATGTGGGCCTAAACATCTGTCTCCACTAGCTGCTAACTTGCCTTTTGTTTAATATTAGTAACTTACTGATGACCTTGGTATTGCTGCTTAACCGTGCTATGCCTCAGCCTCCCTAATGAGGCTGAAAATTCCTAGGGCTCAAAATCTAAAGAGGCTTTTGGAAGTGACTGAACATAGCAAGGGAGGGAGTTTTGATTCTCCTGGACACTCTGGAAATTCCTTGTGTACCAGGGATCTGAGCTGATGGAAATTGAGGGCTAAGCTTAACTACCTCTACAATGTTCCGTACATAACAGCTGTGCAGTTTAATTTTTCTTAAACCTTCTTCTCACCTGACCTGACTTGTTTCTGAATCTCCTTGAGATCCAGCTACTCCCTGCCGAATGGATGTTGTACCAGTGAATCCTCACTAAATGCCTAACCAGGGCAGCTGAAGTAATTGCATAATGGTTGAATGCTGTTCACGGAACATGGCTCTAGACCGGTGTTTCTAAAAGCGTTCTGTGGAATCACTCAAACACTGCTCTGGACCTCTCAGGGACAGTCAAAAGGACTTGGCACACTGCTTTGAGACTGCACAAGAGGCTCCTCTTGTGCCCTGAATACTCCAGGGTGAGACCTGTGGAATGGAAGCCCCTGGTGCCTGAAGGTAGGGTTGGTAAAGTGGCAACAAGTTATGACCATCTCATTCACTGCCCTATGCTGCTCAGAACTGTATTTGCTTCCTTGACTTCTGTGGGCCCTACAAATCCAATGCTGCTATGGGAGAGGCAGCTGTGTTAGCCTGGTTTGTCCTTGGTGGGGCAGGTGCCAAAGACTCTGCCTGGATCCCAGATCAATGCTGATTGTCTGAGCTCTTGCTGCCACCTCTGCAAAGACTTTCAGGGAGGGGAGGGAGCTTCATCTTGAGGTGCCCAATTTGAGACTGAGCACCCATGCGTTGTTTCTATCAGGCATCTACCATCAGTCACTCCTGAAACTGCAGCTGGAGTTGGAGGTGAGTGGGTTTGCTAGTGCCTGGAGGGAGGGGGGTGGATGGGTGTGTAGCCATCTCAAAGGCAGTCCCTAAACTACCCCAAGGAGGGAATGAGAATGGAAACTCTGACTTAATCTCCCTTTTTTTTTCTAGCGTTCCACTCAGGAAGCCGTGGTGACTCCTTCCAGCCCAGAGAGTCTGAAAAGCATGCTGTTGGTATGACTGGGAATCTACCTGCTGGTGATGAGATCCTCAACATTAATAAAGGTGGGAGATCCCCTCACAGCATGCAATATCTGCCAATCTTGCTGCAAGCTCCTGCTTGCTGTGACCTGTCCTGTTGGGGTGTCAATAGCTGTAGGAGCAGGAATGCCATCTTCATACTAGTCTGTATGCAGTGTGCCCTGCCTCAGCTGGTGTTCTTCTGCTGGTGGCATATCCCAGCATGTCTCCATTAGTGTTCTGGCATGGTTTGCTTCCCCTGCTTCAGGAAAACCTGAGAACCAACCCATTAAATAGCTCAGCTGGTCTACAATGGGTCTAAATTATTCCTAGGCCTAACCGCTCTTGGTGGGACTCTGTCTGGACTCCTTCCAAGGCTGGGGAGCATGCAGTGGGTTGCCTGCAATAATGCAAGCCAAGAGAACAGTGTCTGGAGGAACATCAGACAATCTCCCATGGATGCCGGGGGACTATTCTTGGAGTGTATTTGGATGGGGGAGGAAGGTAGTAACTAAGTATAGGCAGTGGACAGCTGCCGAGTACATGACTGGTTGTCAAGAAGCAAGTCTCTGCAGATTCCTAACAAAGCTCTGGATCAAGCTTCCCATGATCAGGGTGCAGGTTGTGCTCTGATTCTGGACTGGCTGCTCACTTGGTGGTGATAGCAGGTCAGGTACCTTCTACCTGAGGCACATGGGGTGCATAGAATGATGGGGGTTCTTCTACTTCCAGAGCTCATCCCTCCAGAGGCACCAGGGAGCAGCTTCCTGATGGAAGGTGACATTGTGAAAGTGGTGAGTGAAGCTCCTGCGGTGTAGGAGGGGAATCCATTTTTGGAGAAGGCTCCTTTTGGGTGAGGGGGTTGGAGAAGACAGGATCATAAGACTGTATCTGTTGGCAGGTCTCTAGCCCTGAGCAGGTTGCTGTGGGTAGATCTGAATGGACTGGATCCAGGATTGGGAGTCCTAGTGATGTTCTTAACTGGCTCCAGGTGCTTGCTACAGCAGCATTGAGGCCAGATGCAGAGGAGGGAAGCAGAAACACATTATCAACAGGAGCACAGAGCCCTCACTAATCTCTGCCTCTGCCACAGCTAGTGACACTAAATGAGAACGCAATGTGCAATGAGCTGTAGAGATGTTGACCTTGATTCCAGATCCTCTACGAACAATAGCTGAGGAGTCAAATGTCAGGCAAAACTACCACCACTGCTAAGCAGATAGATCTTCTAAGAACTTATGTTGGGTTGCACAAAGTGAGGGAAGAGTTCTGCATTAAGATGTGGAGGCCTCTGCTGCACATGGGGAGTGTGTATGGGGTGACCCCTCACTTTCCTGCAGAGGGGGATTTGGCTTCCAAAAGTAGGCCCCATGCCCAGACAGCTCCTCTGCCCCTTGCATTTTCCTGCATTGATCCTGGTGAGTTAACATTTCAAATTATGAAGGACTATAAATCACAGGGGGACAAAATTACCAAGGTCAAGGCAACAAACAAGATTAAACTGAGGACACAAGCTAACCAAGCATTAGAAGCAAGAGGAAGACCAAGGACAAGGTGGTAGGCCAATAGACAAGCTGTCTAATACCCTAGAAAATTTAAAGAGCTGGCTGAAGAGATTTGAGCCACTAGCATCTCTTAACTTTGTGGACAAAGGTAAGGTCCCAGAGGACTAGAAAAGTGAACATAACACCTGCAGGTCCACTGAACAATGTGCCCAGGACCTGTAGAATTGACATGTGGTATGCTGCGGAGCTCTGTGCTGCACATGCTCCAGCTGCCTCTGAGGGCCGGCAAAGGGGGAAAGGTGCTGTGCTCTTGGGTAGCTCTGCCCCTTCTGGGCATGCAGAGCCGGTCACCCCTTCTCTCTCCCCCCCCCCCCCCCCTCACGGTCTAGCAATCCTGTTGGCTCTCCTGAGTGCCCATCTGTAAAGGGGAATAAAGAAATGGCAAGGAATTATAGACCAGTCAGTTTAATTTTGGTATCCAGAAAGATAATGGAGCAAATAGTCAATTTGCAAGCACCTAGAAGAAAATAAAGCAGACATCAGCATGGATTTGTTCAGAACAAATCAAGGGCTTTAATTTGGTTTGACATGTTTGACAGGGTAAGAAGCCTTAAGAACAGGGGTAAAGCAGTAATGTGATATATCTTGACTTTAAGGCTCTTGTGATAGTCTCACGTAGCTTTCTCATAAAGAAACTAGAGAAATATAGCCTAGATGACCCTGCCTTTAGGTGGATGTACAACTGGTTGGGAAAAGTGTACTTGGTGGTTGTTGATGCTTCAGAGTAAAGCTGGAAGGGTATATCGAATGGAATTCTGAAGGCATCTATTCTGGGTTTTATCCCATTCAAATTTATAAAGATACTGAAAAATGGACTCTATTTAAAATTTGGGGTGGATAGGGGGCACTTCTAAGGGCAGGATTAGAATTTAAAATTATATTAAACAAACAAATAGTCCCTAAAGTATAATTGGTCCTGCATTTGTCCTACACTTAGGCTGTGTCTAGATTGCAACCCTTTCCATAAAAGGGATGCAAATTAGACACAGCGTGATTGCAAATGAAGCGGGGATTTAAATCTTCCCCCCTTCATTTGCATAAACATGTCTGCCACTCTTTTCTGGCTCGGGGCTTTGCCGGCAAAAAGCGCCAGTCTAAAGTGGCAGACATGTTTATGCAAATGAAGGGGGGAAGATTTAAATCCCCGCTTCATTTGCAATCACGCTGTGTCTAATTTGCATCCCTTTTATGGAAAGGGTTGCAATCTAGACACAGCCTTAAGGAATAAGTTTCCCCAAATACAAACTGGGAAATTACTGCCTAAAGTACTTCAGAAAAGGCTCTGGGCCCCCACTATAGAAAGGATAGACACATTGAAGAGGATCCAGTGGAGGGCAGTCAAAATGATTAGGGGGCTAGAGAACATGATCTATGAGAGGCTGAGGAATTTGGGCTTAATTAGTCTACACAAGAAGAGTGAGGGGATTTGATAGCCTTCAACTACCTGAAGGGACGGTTCTAAAGGATGGAGCTAGACTGTTCTCAGCGATAGCAATGACAGAATGTGGAGCAATGGTCTCAAGTTGCAGTGGTGGAGGTTTAGGTTGGATATTAGGAAACTATTTCCCTAGGAGGGAGGTGAAGGATTGCAATGGGTTACCTAGGCTAAGTCTAGACTGCAGGCTTCTTTCAGAAGAAGCTTTTCTGAAGAGATCTTCCAAAAGTGTCCATACTGCCAAAATGCATCAAAAAAGCAATCTGCTTTTTTGACAGCATCCACACTGAATGGACACTCGCTCATATTTCAGTTGTGATTACTATGGACAGAGTGGCCACCAGGACACTTGTGCTTTTCCTCTTTCCTTTTCTTTCAAACTCTCTTCCCCATCTACACACCTTTTTCTAAAATAGCTTTCAGAAAAAGGCTTCTTTCTTGTAGAAAGAGGCTTACCAATGTTGGAGGGAAAAAATCTTTGTTCTTTTGACATTTTTTTAAATGTGATTGCAGTGTGGACATAAGTGAAGTTTTATAGAAATGGCTGGTTTTTCCAAAAACTCTAGTGTAGACGTAGTCCTAGAGAGGTGATGGAATTTCCATCCTTGGAGGTTAAGTCCCGGGTTGACAAAGCCCTAGCTGGGATGATTTAGTTGAGGTTGGCCCTGCTTTGAGTAGAAGGTTGGACTAGATGACTGAGCAATCTTCCAATCCTACATTTCTATGACTTCAGAGCTTGCCATACTAAAGCTGAACAGAGGTTCTTGTTAGAACGTCTTGTGTCTAGTTTTGGCTAAAATAGTGTTCTGCTCCAGGGACCTGACAAAAGCAGCACCTAGCTCACATGGCAGCCATGTGAGCTTCACTGACATGGCTTTATGATCTGACAGTGCATAGAGGGAGACATGTGATTCAATAGAACTACAATGCAGTAACCACTTCAGAATGCAAACACAGCAGTAACAGATGGAGCTGTCAATGCAGAGGACATGAGACTGAACCACAAGGGGAAGCACTGTGCTTTCCCTCTGTTCCCACTATATGCAGCTAGTACAGTTTAACGGTAGCCATTGATGAACCTTGACTGGCTGGTGATCAGTGTTCAAGGACAAACCTAGTAAGGGGATGCTGAAGCCTGGTGGTCGTCTTTCCTCCAGTTAGGCTATTGGTTACAGGCCAATCCTAGGGACACCTGCCCACCAACTAGCATATTTCTTTCTCCTGTTCTAGATCCCTTTCAGACTGTTCTCATCTGCAAGCCCAAAATGGCCAAAGAGAAGAGGCACAGTCCAAATTCCTTATGTCATCTCCTACAAATATGGTAGGTGGTGTCTAGTGCTAGAAGCCTTTCTTGAAGGGCAGGGTCTAGGTATTGGGTGACAAACACTAGATAGACCAACAGGGGGCCCCCAGGGTTCAGGAAGGTACCTATTGCCAACTGTTATTCAATTGGCACTACAACCCTGGCTGCCAGAAAGTAATCACCTTGCCTCTTTGGCTGGCTGTGGTTTCTTAGCTGGTTGAAGTAACAAGGACTTGCTGACCACTGGCCTTTCTAGAAGGGGCTTTGCTAGGGCAGTGGTTCTAAAATGTTTGTGCTAATGACCACTTTCGCACAACTAGCCTCTAGAGTAACTTCCTTATACAAGTGTCTAACAACATTATAAATGCTGCTGGCTAGGCTGGGTTTGGGGTGGAGGCTGACAGCTCACAACCCCACCATGTAGTATCCTCGTGCCTCTAGGAGGTCCCAAGTCCCCCTTTGAGAGCCTCTGCACTAGGGACTAATCACTAACTTGGCACTAGCTTGTATTGCCAGTTCCCAGGAGTACCTGGCCCTCCAGGGACCCTGAGTTTCTCTAGCCACACAGTGGACTGCTGGAAATGGCCACTTGTCTGTTTCTGTGGAATTGGGCTACCCAGTCAGGGACAGGAGCTGCACCAGCTTCTAGAAGAAGAGCTGGCAGGGTGAGTGTTCCAAAGCCCAGACAGCTGTAGAGATGCAGGTGAGTCAGCCAGGTAGCATGATACTGAAGTGCCTCTCCTCCCCAGATAGGCCTAGTGTGAAGATCATCCAGGAAGCACTTGCAGACTTTGCAAAGTTCACCTGCATCAAGTTTATTCCATATTCTTACCAGAAAGACTTTATCTCCATCATGCCAATGTCTGGGTGAGTACTGAGCCTGGGCTGGTAACTTCACATGCTTCAAGGTAGCATAGTAAAATGCTCACTTGCTTCCTGCTAGCTCTTTCAGACTGCCCCACTCTGCCCAAGTGAATCCTCACTGGCTGTGGTACTCAGTGACACCATCCACCCCAATCTGGAGTCTCATCCCATCCAGTAATGCTTCCTGAACCAAGCTCCAGCTCTCCTAAAGCTGGAGAGCATCACAGAACTCAGTGCTAGGCCTTGTCCCAGTCAAGTCACTGGTGCAGGCCTGCAGCCCCCCACTAGCCAGCAGCAGGAACTCAACCTAGGCCTGTTTGCACCAAACCACTGGCTTTATTTGAACTACAGTAGCCTGTTACCCTCTGCTGAGCAGAGTGTAGTATTCAGAGCATCATCCCTCTTCTCCCAGGTGAGAGCAGTGCATCTGACTACCCCCCAGCATGTCAAACTCAGTGGGGATTGGCACTGAACTGCTGAAGTGCCAGTTACCTGACAGCCTCTGAATGGACTGCAGGGGCCTATAGAACTTGTGATCTCTTCTCCCTAGGCCAGGAGCACTCAGCAGTCTTTCTGCTCATGTGACACTCTTTCCCCCCCCCCCCCCCCCCCCCAGCTCTCAGCAGAACAGCTAGACAGCCCATACAGGTGCCAGAGATGGGCTGGAGGTGGCTCTCAGTTTCCTGAGTTAGCTTGGCCCTTCAGTTCTGCTGACCTATCAGATGGGGCCCCTATTCCAATGCTGGGTTGGTGTTGCCCTTCTGGCTGAGATGCTGCTAGCTCTCAAAGTGAACATGCCTGAAGCCCAAAGTAAGCAGAGGGCCAGACCCCATCAAGGTCTGGCAGGATTTACACTGGTATAACCAAAATCAGTGCCTAAGCTACAGCCAGGGGCATCTGGTGCCTGGGAGTGGGGCAGGAGGCAGGTATGGCCACACAGGAGCAGGGGACATGAAAGAGCACTCCATTTAGCAATGAATACTTTGAGGGTAGAGGGGGAGGTGTACCTCCCAGGTGCTGCCACGAGTCCCCTATGACTGCAGCTTGCCTGCCTGCCTTAGCCATGTTGTAGGGGCTGCTCTGCTTGGCAGAGTGCCCCTCCCTTCTCCTGAACAGCTGTCTCTGGTTCACACTAGGTGCTTCTCCAGCGTTGGACGCACTGGTGGGATGCAGGTGGTCTCCTTAGCCCCTGCTTGCCTCAAAAGTGGGAAGGGTGTGGCTCTGCATGAGCTCATGCATGTGGTGGGTTTCTGGCATGAGCACTCCAGGGCTGACCGGGACAAGTACATTAGCATTTCCTGGAATGAAATCTTGACTGGTAAGTCCTCCCTGCTGTCTCATTCTCACCATTCCAGATTTGGTCTCCTGAAAGCAAGGGGAATGCTGGAGGTGTCTGTCTCCATGCTGTACCTCCAGAGCTGAGGAAGTGTTTTCCCAAAGGAATACAATGGGACCTTCCTGCTACTAACCTAGCACAAGCTCCCTATGCTGGATGCCTGGGGTCCCTGATGTAGGGTGGTGATGGTGCAGGCTCCAGTTTCCTTTGGGTGCATGTGCACAACCAACATTCCAAAACCTGGAAACATCTCAATGAGAGATGCTGAACTTCAAAGCCCCATTAGAATAAGCATTGCCCCATCTACCAGACCAGGAGGGATGCCAAGTAGTTGAAGTAGGAAATGCCAACTGAAGTGCATCCCACTGGCCTGTGCCATCAGTACAGAAGAGCTGCAGTTGTAAAGCAGGAGCATAGAGTTGGTGCTGATGCCCTTCCAGTGACTGGCATGGCACAGAGGGTGCCACATGTCCCAGTCAAAGGCAGGGCTCTAGGCTGTTGGAGTAGATGTTACACTCCTCTTGTCTTTCAGGTTTTGAAATCAACTTCATGAAATCCTGGACTAGCAACATGTTGGTGAACTATGATTACTCTTCAGTCCTACACTATGGCAGGTAACACACAGGCCTGAGCACTCACATCGAGTCATACCAGGGGCGTGCTCCTGAGGCTGCTAGCTTATTCTAACATCAGTGCTCAGGCAACCCTCAGGATGCTACTAGAGATCACTCTGGAATATGGCCTGGGGGTGAACTCAGGCAGGCACCACTGTATTAGTCTGCCCAGATCCAAATTACCTCAGGGAAAACAGCCCCATCCAACTGAGGTGTTGACTTGTGTGCCTATTTCATTGCTATCAAAGCACATTTTCTCACTGCTGTGAGTGGCACCTCCCCATGTCAAACAGGTGGTGCTTCAGAGGAGGACCACCCTTGATCAGAGCCAGTTCTCCCCTATACCTGAAGGGCACATGACCTATGTACATGCCTCTAACCATCAAGCTGGATAGGGAAGCTTCTAATCACTTCGTTACCTTACTTGATAGTCTGAAGTCACCTTTCACTACTCCCCTCAATGTAGGAGACCCAGCTTGGGAGATCTCTGCTATGACATGGTCTCCAGACAGATTAGTCCTCTTTCTGAATTCTAGGTATGCCTTCAGTATGACTGGCTTGCCCACCATCATACCACTCTCCAACCCCAATGCTGCTCTTGGGCAGAGGTGGAATCTGAGCAGTTCGGACATCGCCAGAGTCAACAAACTGTACAAATGTTCTCAGACTGGGACAGAATCAGGTAGGGAGGAACTGGGTGCCCCTCCTCTGGGGAGGGGCCCAACACATGGAGACAGTAATGCTTCCAAGCACTTTAGCCCAACCCTTCTGGGAAGGGCCTCGGGAGCAGGTTCTCCTTCAAGAATAGCTAGGCTTGGAAGTGGCAGGATTCAAGGGGAAAGGAATAGAGCAGGAACAGGGCCCACACAGGAATGGGAGTGTGGATGCATCCTGGGTCAGGGTGACTAATTCTCTGCAGAACATCCTGCTGAATTAGAACTAGTGATGTGCACAGCACACCATGACCCAGCTGTGCCATATGTTGATACACACCTCTCTGCTCTCCTAACTTCTTTCCAGAAAGACCAACTGTAAGTACCACCAAAGAGAGGGTAATGGACTTCATCCCAAAGCAGCTGGAACCTTGCCCAACTGAAGGGAAAATCAAAGTGTCCACCCCCTTTCCCACTGCAGGAGCCTTGTCTCCAGGAACCAACCCCCCCAAAACAGCCCAGTGTGTAAGGGGGCCCTCTAAACAAACAAGTCAATTCAGAGCTGGCACGGAGGAACCCATGGGCAGAACTGCAATGGATGATGGACTAAAAGTGCCTTTGACTCCAGGGTGGGGTGTTGAGTCAGTGACATTTGAGCCTACAAAGCTGTCTAACCATGCCAAGACTTACCTGGAAGCTACTGGGAAGCCCCCTCCACCTCCCATGGAAATGAGGATTGTAGAAGCTGAGGGGCAAGCTCTGATTCCTACAGAGGACTCATCACTCCTGGGAGCTGAATCCATTAAAGAGCCTGACTTTACTACAGTAATGACCTCTCCAAAGAGCCAGACAAGCCACCATGGGCAGGCTGCAGAGGGACTTAGTACCATTAAAATGTCCACAAAAACTCTTGCAGAGACCAGTTCTGGTAATTCAAGCCCTGCTAGAGTAACCCTTATGGAGATGAGGGAAATAGTTGAGACTACCAACATCCAAGGAATGGAGTTGACTTATCTTCCTACTTATTGGACCCAAAAGGGGCCAACTCCAGTAATGGAAGTTGGTGTGGTGGCCTTGTCTCTAGACCAAACAGAGTCTCTGGAGACTCAAACTGAGTTGGCCACAGAGGAGAGCACCAGCTTGTTGGAGAGTGCGAGAATCTATAGATCAGCACCTTTGTCTCTGGGGCCAACCCCCCTTGAGCAAGTAAGTGCAGCAGAAACCTTCCATCCAACAAGCACTGAAAAATTGACCACTAGACTGGTCTGCTCCAGAGCCATAACCTCCATGGCACCCCCCAGGACCACATCTGCCCCAACTTGGGAGACACTGTCTCCATTTCAAGAGATGATCCCTGTGACACACGCTCCAGAGCAGACCTTCCTGCTATCTTCCATACAGAGCTGGGCCAGCAGCCTGACCAAAAGAAACCAGCCTGCAAGTGGCCAGACATACAGCTCAGGGAGTAATGAGAGAAGCACCATTGCCATGCCTGCTAGAGGCATTACAGAGACTGAACCCGCAGACATGATGCAACCTACAACAGTAATGAACTCCTCAGAGATGGCTGAGAACCATACAACTTACCCAGTGGAAATAGGACTGCAGGAAGGCACAACTAGGCATAAAGGTACAGCCCTGCATTCATCAGGAATTGAAACATCCTATAAAGTACCTCCTACAAAACCTACTACTTCCATGAAGACCCAAATGAAGTTGGGATTTGTAGAAACCACAAAAATCAAAGCCAGCTGCAAGCATGGCTCTCCTGGCTTAACAGAATGGACTGAAGTGGAAGATGCTGAGTGTGCTACAGATGCAGTGACCTTTCCAGTGGCTTGGGTCTCCCAATCCTCTGAACCAGCTGACACTGGTATACAAGCAACTACAACCAACTACACGGTGCACACTAATGGAAGAACTTCACCTACAGCAGTTGGACCCACAACACCCTCATTGGGGGCTTCTGAGAACCCAGTAATGCACCCATACAGTGCAGAACCTGCAGAAGCTGCAAGAAGCAAAACTATCTTGTCCACCAGAAGGGCAACTGAAATGGAGATGCAAGCTGCCAGTAACGCCTCTCCAAACAGAAGGGGAGGACAAACTTATTCCCCTAATTCTGTGATAGTCTCCACAGTAACCAAACTGAAACCCAAGGAACATCCTTCCAGAGAAGTATTAGGCCTGGAAACCTCATTGGCTCATGCCAGCAGCCCAACTGAGATGGAAATTACAAGTGTCTCACCTGCTTGGACTGAAGCTAAAAACCTGTTGAGCTCCTCAGGAACTAGGGAGGCAACTTTCTTCCCTCATGGTACAGAAAAGGTATACTCCACCAAGGTTCTCCAGTCTTCAGACTTCCGCAGCCTACCTGAGGGGAGGATACAGAAATATGGAGTTGGTTACAGAATGGGGGCTAGATTAGTTACACTTCCCCCTCCACAGTCAAGGCTAAGGACTGAGCTAGTGCCATCGGCAGAAATGCCTGAGTCAACAGCTGAGAAACTGACCCCCGTCCATACTGAATCCACAACTAACCAAGCCCAGACAGGTGTAAAAAGAGTTGCCCTGTCCTTGGAAACAAAGCCCACCAACATAGCATACCCTGCAGAGGGACCCTCACTGCTGCAGCCTTCCAGCTCCATTGAACGAAGACTCAAAACTGCAAGTAAACAACCAATGCATGCAAATATGAGTGTCAAGGAAAGCCTGGCACCTCCACAAGGGACTCCTACAACTTCCACTTCTACAGAGGAGTTTCAACACCATTCTACACAAGCTCTAGGCACTCTGGCTTCTCCGTGTCCTCAATACAGACCAGTGGAGGCTGAAAGAGGAAAAACCTTCCTTCTCCCCATGAGAGAGAGACTGCCTGCTGAAGATGAAACCCATATGAGCCCTCTTGCTGCAGGAGTTTCAGAGAGCCAAACAGCCAGTTCAATTGAGCTACAAACTAAAGCTTCACTAGTTAAACAGCACCTTGCTCCCCATGCAGAAAGAGCTGTCTTTCCCACAGCCAACCCTTCAGAAGCTGTGACTGCCCCACTGTTGGGCATGTCTGAGACACCAACCATTCCTGCTGGTGTCACTGGGGAACCCAGAGCCCAAGTAATATCTAGAAAGCAAATGACAGGCCCCTGGAATGCAGAGCCATTGACCAAAGCAATGTCTCTGGAGGCCCCAGCTAAGTTAGGGCTTGTGGAAACTAATTTCCATGCCAGTGCTAGTAAAGAATATGGGTCTCTAATTGCAAGAACCTCCCCTCCACTGAGCAAAACCCCAGAAGTAACCTTCCCTCCTGAATTTCCAGCAACCCACACAGTGGAAATGGATAGTCAGGAAGCAATAAGCACTCACAGAAAGAGAAGTGGATGGATCAGTCTCTCGGCTCACTCCATATTAAAGCGTTCTGTTGCAGGAATGGAACCTGCTTATGTGGTGATCTCTGAAGAACTGGACCACCCACCAATCTACCCATACTCTTGGACTGCAGAGATGAACATGAGTGCTGGAAAGCAGCTGAGCTTGTCAGAATACAGCAGCAGAACAGAGATGGGAGCACAAGAATTCAAAGATGAGCACAGGAAGGAAGGAAGAGCTAGCCCAATGCTCCCTTCTAAGGCAGTGAGGCCAACTCTCAATCATGTCATGTTCCTTCAGGCAAGTAGGCTCAAGAAAAAGCTGTTCCCCTTTGAACAAACCCAGGCACTTCTGGGAAAGAAATCCACAGAACCAGTGATCACCACAGAGGAATTGCTGCTCTCCTCTGGGAACTGGCAGATGCACCAAGTACAGACAGACACCAGTGTTCCTGCCGTGCCCTCCCTAAGAACAGAGGAAGCCAAAGGTGCACGTGCTGCTAGGGGAAGCAGGAGTCAAGGTCTCCTCCCTGAGTCAAATGACATTGTGAGCTACAGAGAGACCCATACCACAAGCCTCCCTGGGGAGGAGGCTGTACCACACATCTCAGCTATGGAGAGGGCTCCCTTAGCAAGAACTGCAAATATCACTTTTGAATCCCTAGAGCCCTGGGAGAGCAGGAAAAACAGCCTGGCTGAAAAGGAAGTGAAGACAGCTGCTGTGCCTGGACTCTTCAGAGCTACTCTTGCTCCTGCCAAACAGTCCAATAACACAGTGCTGGCTACAAAAGCAATAGAAGGCCCGTCTGGGAGGGGGATAGAAACACATGTACAAGGAAATGAAGGTGGAGAGCAGCCTGTTCCTACAACAGAAGGAATGCTGTCTGTGGGCATGGAAACAAAAACTGTGTGCACCTTTTTGGAGGCTTTTGGTGCTCAAATGACTAATGTACCCACTACTTCAGTTACAGAAGAAGCCACAAACCTTGCCAGGAAAGGAGGCAGCAGAGAAATTCAGATTCTAGTTGGAATGCCAGCTGCAGCAACCAAGAGTCTCTGGGAACCTGCAAAAATTGTATCCACCACAGCAAGACATGAAAACCAAACTCTCAGTCCCACAGAGTTGGCATCAAGGGCAGTCCCAAACTGCCAGAGGAAAGCTTGTTCTAGAACAGAGCAAAGGGAAGAAATGAACTTGTCAGTGACTGAAGTGGTGTATAGACAATTCCTGGAGGCTCTGACTAAAACCACTCCCCAAGCTGTGCTGGGTCACCAAGAAGTCCAGAAGCCCTGTAGAAAGCAGGGTAGGGTGCACACTTCTGCAACAGGAACTAAAGTCTCACATGTAAGGCCATCTCTAGAGACTGCAGAAACCCCAGTAACAAGCCCAAGCACTGGAATGGCAAATACTATAAGCACTAATGCTGGTCTCAAAGATACTACCTATGTGTTCAGCCCATCAATGGAGATGAAAGGGAAAGGAGCCACAATCTTCCATAGACAGGAAGGACACTACACACTCCTGCCTGCTGGTATATGGCCTATATCAAGGGAGTCAGAACACCCAGGGCATCTGGCCAAGAAAAGCCCCAATAGGGAGATGCATTCGAAAAGGCCATACACTCAGACCCCAGCCCAAACTTCCTCAAACACCAAGGAGGGAACTTCCACTGCAAACACATCAACTGATACAGTGCATTCCACCAGAGAGGTGCTGCTGCTGGAAGCTCCTGAAAATCCAGCTGTGGCAATAAAAGAAGAAACTAGTAGTTACAGAGAAGCGGCTGTAACTACAACCCATCCTCTCGCTTCTGATACTCTAAGCAGTGAAACTGCTGAGCAAGTGCAGTCTACACAAATACACAAGCCAATTCTCAGGAGGCATCAGCTCATCACTCCCTCTGAACAGGGGACCAGCAAACCCACAACTAACATAACCCCTGCAGGAGTTGGAAATACCCCTCTAAGTTCAAGTGGGGTCTCTTATACTGGAATGGTCTTAGCTTCCAGGCAGCTTGCCGAGGGAGTCTCTCTGCTGCAGGCCTCACCAGAAACAGTCAGCCTCATTGAACTGCACAGCCCAATGCATGCCATGATGCTCCCCAGGGAAGAACATGGCCGAAGCCCTTTCCCTCCAGAATGGGTGGAAGCTGTAGTCAGGCTAGGACTTGTCAGAGAGACTCTATCCGCACATTCTCCTGAGCCCCCAGCACAGAGACTAGAGGAGGTCAGTTTCTTACACCAAAAGAGAAAAGGAAAACCCTCTCCTCTTCACCTAGGAACAACACAACCTGTAGAAAATGAGACTTACTTGGAATCTTCTACCAAGAGAGTACTTGGTATAGGAGCCCTAGAAGGCCAAACTGAGCAGGGAACTACAGAAACTTCATTACTCAAAGCACTTGTCTCTTCCCCACTTGCAGAGAGACCTAGCTTGAGAGCAGGTGAAGCAACAGGAGCTGTGAACAATGTGCCTAGTAAGAGTACAGAGACTCAGACCATGCTCCCAAGGGAGACAAGGGCTGCATCAGCAGGACCCAAAGCCCCAGGACAGTCTTACTCCACTACATGGGGGATCAGAATGAAAACAGCTGAGGCCCTGAGTAGCCCAAGTGAGAGGGGGAGGACAGTCACAAGTAGCTACAGGAAGAAAAGTGGACAAGCCCATACCCAACCTCCTATTGGCAGCATATTTTCTGTGGGAAGTGACACAACTTATGTCCATCCAGCCCTGTGGCCTCCCTCCTACCAAAAGGTCCTGGCTGCCACAGAGACTCAAATGGAATCTGGAATTCAGTCTATTGTGGAAGGAATCCCATCTCAATATGTGGGATCTTCCCTTGAGAGCCAAACTACAAGCCCGTCAGCAGGGAGCAATGGAGGGAAACATAAGCTGTCAGCTCCAGTGCATTCCTGGGGGCTGGAAAATGAAACACATGCCACAAAATGGCACTCAAATCTAGCTGAGCAACAGGCCATCGCCACCAAACTGACCAGTGGTGAACTGTCAACCCCACAACCACAGATGCATAAAGCAAGAACTGCCACCAACTCTGCAACACCAGGTTCTGAAGAATCACATCAAATAAAGATGACTCAATTGCAATGGGCTTTCCAAAAGCTCCCCAGTAGCCGGTCTACAGTTGACTCAGAACTCCTGCACCTTGTTGGCAAGAGGTCTTTGCCAGAGATGGAGGAAAGGCCAGCTCCACCCCATGGCTGCAATCCAGATCACACAGTGAGTACTCTGAGCCATGGACACATTGGTCCTCTGATTCCAAACACCCTAGAAAAACTACAGGCAAAGGTTCTAGAAGCACTCCAAAGGCAACACTTCCTGTCACCTGAGTTTCAGAGGTTCCCTGCCACTGGATTACATCCACCTGCAAGAGGGATCAAGCATATTCCTTGGCTTGAGGCAGGTACCTCTTCTCACGAGCAGAATGAGAAGTGTAGGGAACTCTGTCTGTTGGCCAGCCCCTTAGTTGGCCTCTTTCTGCCCAAGAACTGCTGTTGCCTGAACTGCTTTGGTAGAAGCCCACATGCTGCCATGGACAAACTGTCTGGCCCTGGTAAACATGTCCAGCACATCCTGCCAGCTCAAAGGGCTGTGGTGCTGCCAGGACTACCTAACTGGCAGGTCTGTGACTTCAAGAGGGACTTGTGTGGCTGGCAGCAGAGCAACACTGATGACTTTGACTGGATACTTGCCGGGGAAAGACCTGCTGGGCCAGTGACTGGCAATACCTCTGAAACCCAGTGCTCTCCTTCTTGGGGTAAGTGGTGCTGTCTCTGGGCAGTGGGGTGGGAGTAACTGTGCCATGGGGTCCAGGAGTAACCTAGTAAACCAGCTCGTGGGCAGAGGGAGCTGGGAACATGACTCAGCTGATAAGGCTTCAGGAACTCTTAAACACCAGGGGAGTCTGCACTAGGACAGATTGCTGTGGTGACTCACAGCTGGCTCAGCAAGAGGGAGGAGCAGTAGCAGATGGGGATGCTGCCCTGTGACCAGCACTGCATGTTTGAATTAATGCAAGGAAAGATCCTTGGCAAGTGCCCAGCTCTCATTTGGATAGAGGCTTGGGAATGCTGCAGGCATTTAGCTGGTAAAACTCAGCATACTCCATAATACCAGCCCTCCTTTCAGTGACAGGTGAGACTGACAGGTAGGTAGTGGGAGACACCATGGAGCCAAGTCACCTGACTCTGACTTCCCTTGAGTCTTAACGAGCTCCTCTGTGGGGTGGGGGGTGGGGGGGCGCAGGCAGGGGCCCTCAGATCATTGAAAAGCAGCGTTGATACTCCCAGTTCTTTCATGAATCCTAAAGGAATGCAGGGACTGAGCCCTCCCCTAAATTCTCTACAGCTCACTTAATAGCTAAAACATGAAGCGTCCCTGGGAAGCAAGTATGGACAGTGCCTCCACCCCACCACCATGGAAGGTGTTTCTCTCTCCAGGTGGAATGGGGGTCTTGTAGTATCCCTGTACTCAGCCACAAACTAGACTCCTAAAAGCCTAACCCTAAATCCATTTGGAGGAGGATTCAAATTGCCATTCCTGGGTTACAAAAACATTAGTCACATACATAGTTTGAGTTGTTCAGTTTTGCATACATGCACTTACCCATGGCAGGCAGGCGTTCCCTAAATGGGCAGGAAGGAGGGCTGATCAGTGAGGATTTGTGCGTTTGATTCACTCTTCCAGGTAGCTATATCTCCCTGAAGTCTCCTTTCTCCAGACAAACGCCAGAACAGAAAGCTGCTCTAATTAGTCCCATTCTGCAAAAGCTTGGATGCATCCACTTCTGGTACAGCCCACTGGGCTCTGTTATGGGTAAGCTTGGCCTTGTGCCTCTGACAAGGCTTGAAAGGATGTAAACCAGAGCTCGCTGCGGGTATATTGGTTTAGTCCTTCTAGGAGCATGTTTTCAGTCATGCTGGCAATAGCTGAGGGATACTGATTGCTGAAGGCTTCCAGCTGGGGAAGGCGGGACAGGATGAGCCTTGAGAATGCTGAGCACAGCACTGTGGTTTTGCTGTTACTCATCCCAGAGAAACAGATGCTTCCTTATTCCTGTGTCTAAATCAGGGGTGGGTAATCATTTTGGGCCAGGGGCCACTTCAAACATTTTTGAAGTGGCCCGGGCTGCCCAGAAGGGGCAGGGCAAGATGCTTCTGGGTTGCCCCACCCCCACACCATGATTGGCCAGTCAGGGACTGGGGGCAGGGGAGTGTGGGAAGCCTCCACCTGCCCTGTGAGGAGCACGTGGCACTTTGAAGTGCCGCACACTCCTCACGACTGGGACAAGGCAAAGAAAACTTCATGCGGCTCCCCCACCCCCAGGCCCTGACTGGCCTGGGTGCAGGAGGAGCATGAAGCTGCCTCCTGCCCTACCCCCACTCTGTTCCTCACAGGCTGCACTTCAAAGTGCTATGTGCTCCTCACAGGGTGGGAGGAAGCTTCACACCTTCCCCCCCCCCAGCCAATCAGGGCTTAGGGGCGGGAGTACATGATGTCTCCTCCTGTCCTGTGAGGAGCATGTAGCATTTTGAAGTGCTGCATGCTCCTTGCTGGGCGAGAGGAAGTCTTGTGCACTCCACCGGCCCAGGCCCTAACTGGCCTGGGGTGGAGGAGTGGCAGGGTCTCCAGAGGCTGGATCAACCTGCTTGGCAGGCAGGATCCAGCTTGCAGAGGCCCTCTTGCACACATCTAAATGATCTAGGAACCCTCAAGTACCCCATGCATGCTACCTGTTTGTGAAGTGGTGACCATGTAAACAAGGACCAGTTCCGTAAACAAAAGTAACCCCAACTCTGATCAGCAGGGGACAGGGACAATGTTGGGTTTATTGGCCTGTCTGTTGTTCTGTATCCTGCTGGCATTAAGTGCTTGAATCTCTCACCAGGCACAATCAGCATCTATCTCAAAGTTGCAGGTGCCCCTGAGTGGCACAGAATCTGGTCTGCCAAAGGGCAGCAGGGCACAGACTGGCATGAAGTAAGTGTGGAGGCCTGTGTGTCTCAGAAGCTGCAGGTGAGAGCCCTGCTGGGTGTGTCTTCTGTCTCTGGCTGGGGAGGGAGAATATGGCATGTGGGTGATCAGGGGTTTTGTCAGGAGAATGCTTGGTAGCTTGGAGGGGAAAGATTTGCCTGAGACTCAGACAGGCTCTGGAAATAAGTGCTGCCTTCCTCCTCCCTTCCTGGGTGCTGTTACCTACAGTTGCCCAGCAGAGAAGGCAATGGAAGCTAGGCAGGGAGTGGCTTTGAGTTGGCCTCTTGAGCCCAAGCAGTAGTCAGTAACTGAAATCTTTCTGCTGTAGGTGATGGTGGAAGGAGTCATTGGCCTGGAAGCAGGGAGTGATGCTGCCATTGATGACCTCGCTTTCTGTATGGCGGAGTGTCAGGAAGGCTGTGAAGAGCTAGCTGCCTTATACAGAAAGTGAAACAAGCATCAAACAAAATAAACTTTTTTTAAATGCACAAAGGTCTCAAGTCGTTCTCTGGGCTGATCAGCTGGGGTTACTGTCCCAAGCACCATGGAGAAGGTGGTGATTGGGGCACTCAGCTGAGTAGCTGCATCCCACTGCCCTGATAGGAAGTGCTGGGAGCAGGGGTTGGACTCCTTGCTGGGATAGGGAACAATCAGAGCTGTTCAGCACTTGCCATGTCATCCTTCACAACAGGGCCTTTTCCAACATGCTGTAGCAAGGGAAACATCGTCCATGCAGAAACTGGTCAATGACTCTCACTCCTACCAAAGATCCCTGGGCTCTAGTCAAGCTGAACTTTGCAGGAACTTCCTGGGGAACCCCGATAACTGGCCTCTTGCCCAAGCAAGCTGCTGCTCAGCTTCTGGACACTAGTGCTGGACTGGGAGCATTGGAGGCAGGTGTGGCTTGCTCTTTCTGCTCAGTCACATTTCAGTCTAGAGCCCAGGCCTTGCCTGCATTCCAACTGGAGCAAGTCACAGAAGTGACTTGCAGCAATGTAGCTGTTTTAGGACCAGTATCAATGCTTTCTTTTTCAATAGCAAGGGCATATTTGACAGCAGACTTTGTCTAGCTGGGAGTACATGACTGACAGGGCTGCATTATGACTTTTGTGGGCCCTAGGCACTTTTGCCTTCATGGGCCCCTCCCACCATAATATCCAGGGCTCAAGAAATAACGTAATCTACTATCCAGGGGGGAGTAGATGGCAACCTGGCCGAGCCGGGTTCGGGCGATCGGCACATGTGCAGAGCGCCGGACAGCATGGCTGGTGAGTGGGGCTTGCCGCTGTTCAGTGAGCCCTGAAATATCAAAAATTATTTTGATATAACTTTAAATACTTCAATACTTAAACTTTGCCTAAAACAGAAAAATAAATAGATTTACATGGCCCTAAGTTTGATTTTTTTTTTCTGATGGGAGGGGGGGAGAATTTAAAACATTTTCTTTGACCCTAAGTTCTTTTTTTCTTCTTCTGATTTTAAGAACTTAAAACATTTTCGTAGGCCATAGGCACTGTGCCTAATGGATAAGTCGGCCCGGATGACTGAGTGGATGTGGAGTTGTGTTGGTTTAGTAAAATGTAAACTTTGCCCATGCATCTCAACTAGCAGAATTCCATAAAGCAAGTTCCAAAACAAGGGAGCTCACCTGCTTTTAAACTATCCTTCATGTGGACACAGCTAGAATCTCTGCACACTGCTGGTGATCCCAAACTAACAGGTTCAGGCTCACCTCAACCCTTAAGCTACATCTACACTGGCAGCTTCTTGCACAAGAACTCTTTTGTGGAAGAGTTCTTGTGCAAAAATCTTCCACAAGAGTGTCTACACTGCCATGTGCTTTTGCACAAGAGCATCCATAGCAGTGTAGATGCTCTTTTGTGCAAGAAAGCTCTGATGGCCGTTTTAACCATAGGGGCTTCTTGCACAAATTCATGTTGCCTTTCTACAGTGGCCTCTTCTAGAAGAGCTCTTGCGCACGGGGGCTTATTCCTCGTGGGGAGGAATAACTCATCCAGGAGAAGCCCTGTTTTACAATGCTGTACTGTAAATTTACTTCTGGAAGAATGCTCGTGCAGTGTAGCCAGCAAGTTTTTGCAGAAGAATGGCTGTTCCTGCGCAAGAAGCTGCCAGTGTAGACATAGCCTTAGATTGGGCTAAAATAGAGCTAAATATCTTAAATTAAGACCTCTGCTATATGGCATGGGCTCGCAGATAAATTGCTCTCCAATGTCTTTCTAGCATTCATGAGCTTAGAAGCCGGGGCAAAAGTAGGTTCCAATTAATGGAATATACCAGATTCTAACTGCAACTGCAGTGGAAAATTTAACTTTTACACTTTGATAAATTTTTACAAATTATTTTTCAAACACTTCATCTCAATTTTTGGGGGGGTTGGGGTTAGGGTTTAAGAGGGCCCGGGGGTTGGGGTTAGGGTTTAAGGGGGTCTGGAGGGTCAGGGGTGAGGGTTTACAGTGGGGGTGCAGGGTTGTGGGTGGGGTTGGGGGGTAGGGGGTTAAGGGGTGGGGGGGTGGGTTTAGGGGTGGGGGAGGGGGAAAGGGGGTGGGGAGGGTGTGGGTTTAGGGGGTAGGGTTGGGGTTTAGAGTCAAGGGGGTAGGGGTCTAGGGGGTTAGGGTTAAGGGGTCTGGGGTCAGGGTTTTGAGGGTTGGGGTTAAGGGGGTTGGGGTTAGAGGGGTTGGGATAAGGGGGTGAGGGGGTTAGGGTAGGGGGTTTGGGGGTGAGGGTTCGGGTTGGGGGGCTTGGGGGTTGAGGGGGGGTCGGGGTCAAGGGGGGATCGGGTTAAGGGGGTTTGGGATTAAGGGGGGGAGTTAAGGGGGGCTCGGGGGTTAAGGGGAAGGGGGTTAGGAGGGTTGGGGGTTAAGAGGTTCGGGGGTTCGGCAGTAAGGGGGGTTAAGGGAGTTCAGGGGTTTTGGGGGTTAAGGGGGTAAGGAGGGTTTGGGGTAAGGAGGTTAAGGGGTTCAGGGGGGTTCAGGGGAAGGGGGGGTTAAGGGGGTCAGGCGGTATGGGGGGTAAAGGGGTAAGGAGGGGTCGGGGTATGGGAGGTTAGGGGTAAAGGGGGTGAAGGGGAAGGTGGGGTTGGGGGGTTCGGGGGAAGGTGGGGGTAAGGGGGGGTCGGGGGTTAGGGGGGTTGGTGTTAAAGGGGGGTTGGGGGTTAAGGGGTTAAAGGGGGGTTCGGAGTAAGGGGGATTAAGGTGAAGGGGGTTAAGAGGGTTCGGGGGGCTAAGGGGTAAGGGGGGCATTTTCGGGCTCCAGACGTGGTTTTTGGCTTCAAAAGTCGATTTCAGTCATAGCTGCCGGGAAGGAGCTTTCGGGCTCAGGACATGGATTTTGGCCCCCGCAGCCCGGGTCGCTGTTTTTAGCTTCAAAAGTTGATTTCCTCTGGGGGGGGAGTTTTCAGGCTGCGGATAACGATTTTGGCCTCCGAAGCCCGTGTCGCCGTTTTTGGCCTCAAAAGTCAATTTTGGCCATCGTGGCCCGAGGAGGCAGTCTTCGGGCTCAGGACGTGGTTTTCTCGCTTCGCAGCTCAGGTCGCAGTTCTCGGCTTCAAAAGTCGGTTTTGAAAATTGAGGCCCGAGAGGGCATTTTCGGGCTCCAGACGTGGATTTCTGGCTTCGCAGAGCGGGTCGCCGTTTTCGGCTTCAAAAGTCGATGTCGACCACCATGGCCCCGGGTGGAGTTTTCAGACTACAGACAAGGATTTTGGCCTCCGCAGCCCGGGTCGCCGTTTTCGGCTTCAAAAGTCAATTTTGGACATCGCGGCGCAAGGGGGGCTTTTTCGGGCTCCGGATGTGGATTTCTGGCTCGGCGGCCCGGGTCGACGCTTTCGCATTCAAATCTCTATTTTGGCCATCGCAGCCCGAGGAGGACATTTTAGGGCTCCGAACGTGGATTTGTGGCTCTGCAGCTTAGTTTGCCATTTTCGGTTTCAAAAGTTGATTTCGGCCATTGCGGCCTGAGGAGGACGTTTTTGGGCTCCGGACTTGGATTTCTGTGTCTACAGTCCGGGTCGCCATTTTCGGCTTCAAAAGACTATTTCGGCCACCGCGGCCCTACTACGTTGTTTTCTGTCTCCGGACGTGGATTTCTGGCTACGCAGCTCTGGTCACCGTTTTTGGCTTCAAAAGTTGATTTCAGGCATTGCGGCCAGAGGAGTGCGTTTTCGGGCTGCGGATGTGGTTTTCTCGCTCCCTGGCCCGAATCGCCGTTTTTGGCTTCAAAAGTCTATTTCAGCCATCGCGGCCCATGGTGGGTCGTTTTCAAACTCCGTACGTGGATTTTTGCCTTCGAGGGCCATGTTGCCGTTTTCGGCATCAAAAGTCGATTTCCGTCGTCGCAGCCCGAGGAGGGCGTTTTCGGGCTCCAGACGTGGTTTTCTCACTTCGCGGCCAGGGTCCCCGTTTTCACCTTCAAAACTCGATTTCGACCATGGCGGTCAGAGGAGGGCATTTCCGGACTCCGGACGTGGATTTCCGGTTCTGCTGCCTGGGTTGCCGTTTTTGGCTTCAAATCTCTATTTTGGCCATCGAGGCCCGAGGGGGGCATTTTCAGGCTCCGGACCTGGATTTCTGGCTCCGCGGCCTGGGTCGCCGTTTTGGACTTCAAAAGTCGATTTCGGCAATTGCGGCTTGAAGGGGGCATTTTTGGACTCCGGACATGGATTTCTGGCTCTGCTGCCCGGGTCGCCATTTCCTCCTTCAAAAGTTGATTTTGGCCATCGCGGTCCAAGGAGGGCATTTTCGGGCTCCAGAAGTGGATTTTGGCCTCTGCAGCCCGTGTCTCCGTTTTCGGGTTCAAAAGTCGATTTCGGACATCGCGGCCCGAGGAGTGCGTTTTCGGGCTCTGGACGTGGATTTCTGGCTCCGCAGCCCGGGTCACCGTTCTCAGCTTCAAATCTCTATTTCGGCCATCGAGGCCCGAAGGGGGCGTTTTCGGACTCCGTACGTGGATTTCTGGCTCGGCGGCCCGAATCGCAGTTTTCGCATTCAAAAGTCGATATCGGCCATCACAACCCGAGGAGGGCGTTTTTGGGCTCCGGACGTGGATTTTGGCCTCCGAAGCCCGTGTCGTCGTTTTTGGCTTCAAAAGTCAATTTCGGCCATCGCGGCCCAAGGAGGGCATTTTCGGGCTCCGGATGTGGATTTCTGGCTCTGCTTCCCGGGTCGCCATTTTCACGAGAGACGCGGAGCGGCTTTTCTCGCCGCAGCCTTGCTCTGCGTCCCCTGGTCTCCTGGGGGATGTTTTTTCAAAGGCAGCGAGCAGGCGGGACTTAGAAAATTTCTATTCCCCCACGCTGGGGGACGTCTTGGGAGGGGGAGAGTATGTCTGTGTGCCCCGTGAGGTGAGGTAAGCTCGAGTGTAGTATCCGGACCGGGTTCCTGTTTGAAGATCGCCTGATTAAGCAACTGCCGTGGGATCGAATCATTTGCTCCGTGGGACCCGATTGGATCCAGCCCTTTTTAGGGCTTCTGATACCAAGACTCTGCAATCAATAGCCTTATTTCTAGGCACCTCGGAAACCGCTCCGGAGCGTAAAAGCCTCCAGTTGTGTGCGGTGTGTTTTGTGTTTTTTTTTTTTGTTTGTTTGTTTTTTTGGCCTGGAAGGGATTTAAACCCCTACCCCGGTTTTTCTGCTTGCTGGCCGCTCTAAGCTGATCTGCAATCAGCTGTTCAGGCCTGCCCAGGCACGTCTTTTGAGACTGCCTATTGGCGGAGGCTCTTCTGCTGCCTTAAAGCAACAGCTGCTCTCTCCTTTTTGCTACACTTGATCCTCTGCTATCAGCTGTGGATCTGCTCCGCTGGACCTGGACCTTTCTGCTGCCTTTGGATCTGCTCCTGCTTCTGCTTCCTGGGACCTGCTCTGGACCTGGTCCTGTCCCCTGCTCCTGGGTCCTGTCCCCTGCCTCCTGAGACTTGCTCCTACCTCCTACCTTTGCTCCGCGTCTGCCTGGTCTGCTGGCCCCCCACCATCCCCCGTCTGCTGCCCCCCCAGCAGTCCAGGGAGACACAGAGCAAAGCCACGGGGAGCTGAGCCACTCCGCGTCTCCCGTTCCCCCCAGCGGACCAGGGAGACACGGAGCGGCTTTTCTCGCCGCGGCCTTGCTCCGCGTCTCCCTGGTCTCCCAGGGGAGGTTTTTTCAAAGGCAGCATTGGCAAGCCGCCACTTTTTTCATTTTAATTTTGTGTTTTTAAAAAAAAAAAAAAAAAAATCAAGAAAGGGAGTCAGGGCTCGGAAGAGCAGAGGCAGAAAGACTGCGGGGAGAGGGGGCGGAGCCCGCATACAGATGAGCCCGGGGGCTGGCGGAGGCTGCCAGGAAGGCGGGAGGGAGGGAGGCGAGCGGCGCGCTGCCCAGAGGCCAATTATGGTGTGCTAATCCTTTTCTTGTTTTTGTTGTGATTACATAGGTGAATGGTAACTTTCCAGCTTCCATTACTGTTCCTTCCAATGCCACTCTTTTCTCCTTATCCTCCGTTGGCCATACAATCCATATTTTTTCTCCTTGCTCATAGAATGGCTCCCAGTTTGGTTGCTGCTTGGGTTTTATATCTGGCCATCGGCTTGTATGTTCATTCATATTTAATAAAACTGTATCCAATACTAGGTGCCAACCTTTAAAGGTGCCATCCTTAGTTGCCATTTTTAAATGTTGTTTTAAAATATCAATTTTCTTTTCTACTACTCCGCTGGATTGAGGATGGTATGGGAGATTTAAATGCCATGTTATGTCCTTTTCCATGGACCATTGTTCTAATTTTTTACTTCCAAATGGTGGGCCTCCATCTGACTGTATTATTTGTGGGCGTCCCCAAGCTGCCATTATTTTTTCTAAGGCTTTTAGTATGTGTTCTGCTTTTGTTTTTTTTCAAAGGAATTACCATAGTACTCCGACTTCCCACATCTACTACAACTATTCCCTTTGGGTATTGTTTAGCATTTGGTAATGGTCCTATTAAATCTATTTGCCAATGGTTTCCTAGTTTATAATAATCTGGGTTATATGCACCATAGGCATATTTTAGCTGATTCATGCGTTTAGTATTGTGACAGATTTTACAGGCTTTATGTATTTTTTCATGTTCTTTTACTCCAATTATTGATTCTCCTCCTGTATATTGTCTTATCCATTCTCTTTCCTTTTGTATCCCAAAGTGGCCTGTACATTCATGTAACCATTTTATGAATGGATCCACTTGTCCTTTTTCTTTGTTTTTTTTCCTACTAACACTTCAAATTCTTGCAATTCTTTATCTAGTTGTTTGTGGTCAGGATTGTATCCTTCTTTATGGCTAGGGATATGTTTCACTGATGTACCACTTACGTGATTTCTAATTATGACCCATATTTCTCTCCACCCTGCATGTGTTTCAATGTCTGTATTCCCTTTTAACAGTGTCTTTATACAATACATACTATCTATGCCTAATTCCCATGGTTCGTTAGGGTGACTCTCTTGTGCATGTTGTAATCCTATTCTAACTCCTTCTACTTCTGCTTCTTGGGCATTCACTTTTTCCCCTAACACTATAAAGAACTTTTTTTCACATTTGGTACAGTAATATCCTGCCTTTGCTTTTCCCCCTTTCGTGCTCCCATCTGTAAATATCCAGGGTGTTTCTGTTATTCCTGGTGTAGCTTTTGGGGCCTCCCAGGGTACTAAATTTTTTCCCAGTTTAACATTTGACCAACTTACTAGCCAGCTATAATACAGTTTTTCCCAAGTATTTTTCTGGCCCTCAAAGTTTGGTGGTATTATTTCCATGGTAAGCCATGCTAAAGCTGACACCCTTGGAGCGTGTAAAGTAAGACCTACACTCGTCATTAAAAAGTACCTATCTTTTATTTCATTTAAAACCCATAATAATTTTCCATATTCACCATAATGTCTTTGGGGTCCGTTAAATTGCAAAATCCATCTATCTACCTCTTCCCGTGTTTCGCCTTGTGTTGCACTTCCTGTTACCCACTCTTCATTCCAGTTAATTTGTAATTCTATCCGGGGTCCCTTAGGGTCCCACCTTTTTAATGGAGTGGGGTATTTCAAATCCTGGTTTAACTCTATTAAGGCTGCTTGGGCTTTTTCATTCCAGTTAATTAAATCTTTCCCTCCTTTTAATAATTTCAATAAGGGTTTTATTTTATGTCCTAACCGTTGAATACTTGCCCTATTATAATTTACCATGCCTAAAACTTCCTGTAGATGTTTGCGGGTTTTCGGAGGGCTTTTTAACCACTTACCTACACCATTGGGGTAAGTTGTACCTACTGTTGTTTTATTTTCCATCACCTGAATTCCTAGAAAGGAGTATTCAGTTTGGGCCATAGTTACTTTTCTTTCGTTTATCTGCCATCCCTGAGTGGTTAAGTGTTCTATAACTTCTTGTTTTAATTTCTCAGTTTTTTCTTGTGTCTTTTCTCTTATTAAAAGATCATCTAAATAGTATATTATTCGGGGATCTTGTTCCCAACCTCGTTGACTAAGGGTATACCTCATGGCATCTGTTGCTAATGCTGGTGAATTTTTATAACCTTGGGGTAATACGTTCCACCTATAGTATTTTCCTCCAATTGAAAAATTTAAGGCTCCTTTTTTATCTTTTATAGGTATACTATAAAACATATCCTTTAAATCTATTAATGCTCCCCATTTTAATTCTCCATTTTCTTTTAAATATTGTTCTATAGTTGGTTTGTCCCAGGCGGTGGTAAAGGCAACTGGTTCTATTGCTTCATTTATTTTTCTGTAATCTATTACCATTCGCCATTTTCCCTTTTCCTTTTTCTGTATCCCCCATGCTGGACTCCTACTTTGGGTGTGTAATACTTGTTCAATTTTTCCTTGATCTAATAACTCTTTTAATAACTGATTAATGGGTTCTTTTCCTTCTGCTTTTGTTGGTCTACTATTCACCTTTTGTGACCTTAATTTCTTCTCATCAATTTGTGGGATATGTAATTTTTCATTGGATATTTGTATTGGTAATACTGCTTTTAAATTCTGTCGTATTGCTGGATTCTGTATTATATCCATGCCCTGTATATTCTCTTCCCCTAGTACTACTGTAGTTTTTGTTACATTCTGTCCCTGTTTTACTTTTATTGCCCCTGTTCGATACATTTTATCCCCATTTAGTCCAGACACCCATATTTTACGTTTTCTTTTTCTATGTGGTACTTTTGCTTCATCTATTATGGTTATTTGGGCCCCTGTATCTAATAACCATTTAAATTGTTCATAATTCCCAGTGTTCCAATTTAATACTTCAGCACTTATATAAATTCTATTATCTTTTTTTCTTTGATTGTTTCTGGGCCCTTGGTTTGGGGCCTCTGCTATTCGTTTTTTGATTTGGGGAACTTTGTCCATTCCTGCCATCCTTTTTCTGTTGCTGCCTGTTTTTGTTCTTGGGGTGTCATCTTTTTTAAATCTGGTCTACTGTATCCATTTCCTAACAGAAAACCAAATATGGCTTTTTCTTCCTTGTTTGGGTCTTTCCCCTTCTTTGGGGTTTGGAAACTTTTGCATGTTTTACGCGTGTCTCTTGGGGGTTTGTATGTTGGTGCTGGGGTATGTTTGCGTACTTGTTCCAAATCATTTATTGTTTCCAGTATTCCCCAAACACTAGTCCCTGTTAGGGCTGTTAGCCACAATTTTAGGCTTTGGTTTCCTTCCTTATTTTCTACTCCTTGCCATACCATTTGTGCTGTTACTCTGTCCATTGTTATCAGACCTGGATCCCCTATATATTTAAATTGGTGAGGATCAGCTCTCTGTGCTGCTGTTAACTGGTCTTGGGCTGCTGTTGTGGGTTGGTAAAATAGGAAGGAAATTCCAACAGCTGCAGCTTTAACATCTTCCTTCGTCTTTATGCAACCCTCTGGTACAGCTCCTCCCTGCCCTGTAGCTGCTATTGATAAGGCTACTGCGGCTGGTAAAGTTAACGGCCAGTCTTCATTCCCTATAGCTGAACTCATTTTCATCAGCCCTCCTGAATATCCGGGATTTCCTGTTAATATAGTTAGCTCTGATTGTGAAATTAATTCATTCATATTTTCCATTACTAGCCTTCCTACCTACACTACTGGGTTCTCTCCCTGTCTCCTTCGGGTTCAACTTATTAAGTCATTCATTTCTATTTGGGATCTTTCCCTTGATTCCATAGTGGCTACAGGTGGAAGTCCTCCCCTCTGTTTCTATATTATTTGTGTTATCGGATGAGCTTTGACCAAATCATCTCCAGCCTCAATCTTTTCTCCTATCTCCTTCTCACATTTACATTCCCCTGTGCATATTCCTTCCGTTAGCATATCCCATGGGTATACACCTCCTTTTAATACTTTTTTCCTTTCTCCCTTTTGATTTTCCTCTATGACTGATTCAGGATAAGGAGGGGGTGGGGCTGTTGGTTTTATTATATCTTTTTTCCCATTATTTCCCTTTTTTCTCTCTCTCCTGAGTTTCTTTTTTTAATAAGGCTTGTAGGGTATTTACTGTGCCTTCTAATTTAGTTATTCTATTTCCGGCTTTTTTCAACCAGTGCCAAAGTACACGGACCCCTTTATTTGGATCCCATTTGTCGGCAGTTAATTTTTTCTTTTCTCTAGCATATCTTATAAGGTCCTCTAGTACCTCTCCCATCAACTTGTCAGTTGTTTGACTTGGCAATTTTAATATTTCTGGGGTACCCCCATTTCGATACGGATCTGTCGTATCGGCTGTTCTTTCTAATATGTTTTGCAGTTTTTTATAATTTGTTTCTTTAGATGGGGTTTTTTGTGTTACATCTGGTAATGGTACTTTGCAATCTTTTAACTCCCATTTCGCTAGATCATTATTAGCCATTAAACATCTCAACCCTGAACATATTACATGTAGGGTATATGTATGATTTTCTTCCCCTATTGCTAGAACTGCTCCTATTTTGAGCATGTTTTCTTCACTCTCATCCTTATTATGATATAACCAGTGGTTGAGAGGTCCTATACCTTCTGTTTTGTTTAACCCATCAAAAGGGCATCCTCTGCTCTGTCAAATCCTGTTCGTGACACCATTTCGATAACCGGGTTTGGTTCTTTAAAGGATTTGAAACCACAGAGAGAGGAATACTTCTTTTTAGGGTCAAACAAAGATTATTTATTTTTTCTATTTACTTTATAATTAATTTTCCATTGAAATCAATTCATTATTTTTTATTCTTTTAAGACAATATAATATATAAAGAAAAAATAGAAAAACAGTACAGTTAAAAAAAACAAGAAATAATAACTTCTCCTACAGATATACCCTCCTGATTTACCTTTAAACAAGTTATGGAGTTAACAAATATATAATACGTTAAGAAAGATAGAAGCATTGCTTAGATTCAGGAGACATTTTTTACTTTGTTTTTCCTTTCTTTGGATTTTTTCATTGCAACTTACGACCGGTATTCGTTCCCCTTTCAGAGCGCTGGGGAGGGAGCCCTGCTTGATCAGACCTGGCTTTTTGGATTCGCAACCCATCCACTCTTGCTCTGTTTCAGCCCACCTTTAAAGTGCTACATTGTCCTGCATTTTGCTTCAACTATCCCAGACTAACACGGCTACATTTCTATCACTTATATACCCTGTTTCAGTATTTTGGTACTCCTCCACGCGCCTGACAGTTGCTGACATTAGATTTTTGTTGTCTCATTCTGCCCCTACAAAAAAACTTTTGTCTGCTCCATTTGGGGTAATCAGCACTTTGTTGCATACTGCTGTCTGAGTTACTTACTTCCCTAAAAGCGGGGTTATTGTTGGTCAACCAATCAAATTTTGTTTTTATTTTTATCTCCTGTATCAGAGAGTGCTGCCTTTCCTTTACACTTACAATTAAACTGGTGCTCATTTGACATATTCTGGATAGGCCTCAATACCTTCCTTTCACACAGTTGTGTGCGGGTTTTTTTGTTTTTTGTTTTTGGCCTGGAAGGGATTTAAACCCCTACCGCGGTTTTTCTGCCAGCCGCTTTACAACTGATCTGCAATCAGCTTTTCAGGCCCTGCCCAGGCACGTCTTTTGAGACAGCTGCTCTCTCCTTTTTGCTACACTGGATCCTCTGCTATCAGCTGTGGATCTGCTCCGCTGGAGCTGGAGCTTCCTGCTGCCTTTGGACCTGCCCCTGCCCCGTCCTCCTGAGCCCTCCTCCTGCCTCCTGAGACCTGCTCCTGCAACCTACTCTGGACCTGCTCCTGCCTCCTGGGACCCGCCCCACCTCCTACCTTTGCTCCACGTCTGCCTGGTCTGCTAGCGCCCCCCCCCCCCCCCCCCCCCGTTCTGCTGCCACCCCAGCAGACCAGGGAGACGCGGAGCGGCTTTTCTCCACGTGACCTTGCTCCACGTCTCCCTGGTCTCCTGGGGGAGGTTTTTTCAAAGGCAGCGTTGGCAAGCGGCTGCTTTTTTCATTTTAATTTTCTGTTTATTATTATTTTTTTTTAATCAAGAAAGGGAGTCAGGGCTCGGAAGAGCAGAAGCAGAGGCAGAAAGACTGCGGGGAGAGGGGGCGGAGCCCCCATACAAATGAGCCCCGGGGGCTGGAGGAGGCTACCGGGAAGGGAGGAAGGAAGGCGGGAGGGAGGGAGGCTGTGATTCCTATAGTGTTACCATTACTTGTACACCCCCATCTCTGTCTTGACCCATATCAGTAATTCTATCAAAACACGTTTTAAGAGGACTTCATAGTTGTCCTCAAATGTGCGCTAAATAATGTCGACAGATACTATTCGACTGCAAAATTCGATTCATGCACGAGATTTGCTTGGGACGTGTTCACGTTCAGGAAAAAAAACCGACTCGTTCATTAGCTGTTTAGAGGCATTTTTTTTTTTTTACAAAATTGATGCCTGTTCTCAATGACTCTGCCCAACCCCCGAACTTCACGTTTCTTTTGCAGGAAAGGGCAGTAGTAGTTTAGGATAGGTGCTTTAGAATGTGCTCACGACTTGAACACCAATATCTCGGCATTGCCACATGTCACTATTCCTAACGAGGCATTATCCTCGCCAAATGCTCATATGGCCTCAGAAATGCGCTAAAAACCTGCCACACGTAGTCGAGGACTACTCAGTTACTTTTTCACACGAGATGTCCTTCTGACATTCTGCCATGCATGGGGAAAAAAAACCCTAATCGTGCTCTAGTTCTGTAATGACATCCTTTACACGATTGAGCCCTGTTTCAATGACGCCTCAACAATAACGTTTCCTTTATAAAAACGCAGCGCAGTTTATGCTGTATGTTCGTTAAAATGCTAGGGCGCCTCGTACACCACATTGCCCAATGTAACTGTTACTAGCTGACACTGTTTCACACAATTTCTTATATGGCTCCAGAAATGCGCTTAAAACCGGGACACACGGACTGGAGGACTGCAGAAGTACATTCGCACACCCCATTTGCTTGGGACGTCCTTACATGAAGGAAAAGCACCTACTCCTTCATTAGCTCTGTAAAGACATGCTCGCCAAGCTCGATGTTTGTTTTCAATGCCACCTCAAAGAGCACGTATCCTTTCAGGCGTGTCGCAGCGCAGGCCATACTACATCTGCGTTAGAACGCTATCCTACTTTTAAACCAATAGCTCAGCAATGCCCCCTCTAAGGAGCACAAGCAGCATAGAATGCGCTCCGTTCTGCTTCATAGAAACTTGATGTATAGGGAGAGGTGGGGGCTTTGATAACAGGATGGCATTAGTAAACCATGTCTTTACAGTGCTAATGAACGATTAATTTTTTTTTCGTGCATGTGAGAACTTGGCAAGGAAATCTCGTTGTCGAATGTAGTTCTGCAGTCTTCCAGCACGTGTGGCGGGTATGTAGCACATTTCTGAAGCCATATAGGAATTTTTGTGAAACGGAGTCTGGCTAGTAAGACTTCTATTGGACAATGCTGAGTTAGTGGCCTTCACGTAGTTAGGACATTCTAAGGCAGAAAATGCGCTGCAGACCTTTGGGACCGTAGTACGCGCTTCTGTGAAGCTGCATAAGCATGGGCGTGAAACAGTGTCTAGCTAGTTATAGCTATACTCGGCTCTGCTGAGCTTACAGAATGCTGGGATTCCTAAATTGTTACCAATACTTGTACACCCCAATTTTGACCAATATCAGTAAAACACGTTTTTAAAAGACTTCTAAGCTGGCCTCCAAGGTGCGCTAAATACCGTCGACAGATACTATACGACTGCAAAATTCGATTCGTACACGAGATTTGCTTCGTACGTGTTCACGTGCAGGAAAAAAAACCGAATCGTTCATTAGCTGTTCAGAAGCATTCTTTTTTTACAAAATTGATGACTGTTCTAAATGACCCCTCCCAACCCCCGAACTGAACGCTACTGTTGCAGTTAATGGCAACAGTAGTTATGGGGTAGGTGTTTTTAATGTGCTCACGATTTGTACACCACTATGTCAGTATTGCCCCATTTCAGTAGTCCTACCGAGGCATTATTCTCGCCAAATTCTTATGTGGCCTCAGAAATGGGCTAAAAACCTGCCACACGTAGACGAGGACTACTCAACTACTTTCTCACACGAGATGTCCTTCCGACGTTCTTTCCTGCATGGGGAAAAAAACCCTAATCGTTCTCTAGTTCTGTAAAGACATCGTTTACAAGATTGAGCCCTATTTCAATGACGCCTCAACGATCAAGTTTCCTTTAAAAAAAACCGCAGCGCAGTTTATGCTGTATGTGTGTTAGAATGCTAGGGCGCCTCGTACACCACATTGCCCAATGGAACTATTACTAGCTGACACTGTTTCACACAATTTCTTATATGGCTCCAGAAATGCGCTTAAAACCGGGACACACGGACTGGAGGACTGCAGAAGTACATTCGCACACCCCATTTGCTTGGAACGTCCTTACATGAAGGAAAAGAACCTACTCCTTCATTAGCTCTGTAAAGACATGCTCGCCAAGCTCGAAGTTTGTTTACAATGCCCCCTCAAAGAGCACGTATCCTCTCAGCCATAACGCAGCACAGTCCATTCTACATCTGCGTTACAATGCTGTCCTACTTTTAAACCAATAGCTCAGCATTGCCCACTCTAAGGAGCACAAGCAGCATAGAATAACAGGACTGGAAGGGACCTCGAGAGGTCGAGTCCAGCCCCCCGCCCTCAAGGCAGGACCAAGCTCCGTCTACACCATCCCTGACAGATGTCTCTCTAACCTGTTGTGATGAGGCGGTTGGGGTCCCCCGTCTCCTGCACCCCGAAATGGCAAACAGACTGCACCAGCCGGTGGAATAGAGGAAGTTTATTGCCTCTCCAGGATACAGCACAGCACCGATGTAATCTGGTCACAGAGCTGGGCTAGGATGCCTCAGGCCCCCTTGAGAAGGGGGAGACTGGGCCCCTAATATCCAGCCCCTTTCCCTACGTTGTCTCCTCCATGCTCCCAGACAGCAACTAACCAACACTCTTCCAGCCCTGCCCCCCCAGCCAGGGCAGCATTCCACCTTCCTTTGTTCCTCTCCATGGGGGGGGGGGGGGTGTCTGGCCATACGGGTTGAGAGATCCCGTTGCATAGTGACTCATGCTGTTGTGCTTGGTCGTGGTACCCACGGCAGCCAATGGGGGTTACCCCAGAGCCAGCAGCATAGAAACCAGCTATGTACCCCCATTACGTCACAACTGTTCTTAAATATCTGCAGAGAGGGAGATTCCACCTCCCTTGGCAATTTATTCCAATATTTGACCACGTTTTCCTAATGTCCAATCTAAAGTGCCCCTGCTGCACTTTAAGCCACTTTACTCCTTGTCCTGTCCTCAGTAACCAAGAGGAACAAATTTTCTCCTTTCTCCTTGTGATACCCTTTTAGATATTTGAAAACCGCTATCATGGCCCTCCTTAATCTTCTTTTTTGGGACAGTACGGGTCCCAAAACAGACCCTTGAGGAACTCCACTTGTTATCCCTTTCCAGCAGGATTTAGAACCGTTAACAACAACTCTCTGACTACGGTTATCCAGCCAATTATGCACCCACCTTATCGTGGCCCTATCTAAGTTATATTTGCCTAGTTTATCAATAAGAATATCATGCGAGACCGTATCAAATGCCTTACTAAAGTCTAGGTATATGACATCCACCGCTTCTCCCTTATCCACAAGGCTCGTTAGCCTATCAAAGAAAGCTATCAGATTAGTTTGGCATGACTTGTTCTTCACATCCCATGCTGGCTATTCCCTATCACTTTATTACCTTCCAAGTGTTTGCATAGGATTTCCTTAATTACCTGCTCCATTATCTTCCCTGGGACAGACGTTAAACTGACCGGTCTGTAGTTTCCTGGGTTGTTCTTATTCCCCTTTTTATAGCATACGCACTAAAAACACCTAATTGTTCATTAGCACTGTAAAGACATGGTTTACTAATGCCATCCTGTTATCAAAGCCCCCACCTCGCCATAAACATCGTTTCTTTTGAAGCAGAATGCGCTCCGTTCTGCTTCAAAAGAAACGATGTTTATGGCGAGGTGGGGGCTTTGATAACAGGATGGCATTAGTAAACCATGTCTTTACAGTGCTAATGAACAATTAGGTGTTTTTAGTGCGTATGAGAACTTGGCAAGGAAATCTCGTGTGCGAATGTAGTTCTGCAGTCTTCCAGCACGTGTGGTGGGTACGTAGCACATTTCTGAAGCCATATAAGAATTTGTGTGAAACGGAGTCTGGCTAGTAAGACTTCTATTGGACAATGCTGAGTTAGTGGCGTTCGCGAAGACTGGACATTCTAAGGCAGAAAATGCGCTGCAAAGCTTTGGGACCGTAGTAGGCGCTTCTGTGAAGCTGCATAAGAATGGGCGTGAGACAGTGTCTAGCTAATGATAACTACACTTCGCTATGCTGAGCTTACAGAATGCTGGGATTCCTAAATTGTAACCATTACTTGTACACCCGCATCTTCATCTTGACCAATATCTGTAATCCTAGCAAAACACGTTTATAGAGGACTTCCTAGCTGTCCTCAAAGGTGCGCTAAATACTGTTGACAGATACTATAGGACTGGAAAATTCGATTCGTACACGAGATTTGCTTGGGACGTGTAGCTGAGATGTTTGCACCCTGGGCCATTCGCTGTCGCTCTGATGTTGCACCCTGGGCCATTCGAACACTGTGAGCAGCTGGATACTACATTCCGCTAGATTAGTTCTACTTACGAAACGCTTTCTCTCGATGTTTGTTGTATTGCCTCAGAACTGTGTGAAATGGCTTCCGTACGGTCTAGAGAAAGCAACAGCTCTGCTCAACTACAACTTTTGGGTGGGACTTTGTGATGGTGTGAGGGTACCTGGCTGGTTTCTATGCATCTGGCGCTGGGGTAACCCCCCACTGGCTGCCAGCAAAACAGGATGAGTCACTATGCAAACCAGTATGGCCAGACACCCCCCCCCATGGAGAGGAACAAAGGAAGGTGGAATGCTGCCCTAGCTGGGGGGCAGGGCTGGAAGAGTGTTAGTGGGTTGCTCTCTGTGAGCATGGAGGAGATAGCCTAGGGAGAGGGGCTGCATTTTAGGGGCCCAGTCTCCCCCCAACTCAAGTGGGCCTGAGGCATCCTAGCCCAGCTCTGTGACCAGATTACATCGGTGCTATGCTGTATCCTGGAGAGGCAATAAACTTCCTCTATTACACCGGCTGGTGCAGTCTATTCGTACCATTTCGGGGTGCAGGAGACGGGGGACCCCCCCCAACGCGTCATCACAGACTGTCATAAATAGGGAGAAACGAAATCTTTCATTTTCCCGCAAAAGAAACCTTTAAAAAGCGCTGCATGAGCCCTCATCTAGAGACAAGTTCAGCAAACTGTACGGAGGTTGCCCATATGCGACTTAAGAAACCGTGGCTAGCTAGAAACACTTCATTCCCATACAGCGATTTTGATTACGGGAGGATTTCTCAAACCATTTCTTGTATTGCCTCGGAAAGGTGTGAAAACCTTGCCAAAGGCTACAGAAACCGCAACAACTCGGGTCAAACCCATGATTTACATGGCACCTTCACGTAGAGAGAAAAAGTTTTCAGGCTCGCTGAGAGGAAAGTTGTCACAGGCACTACATGAGTCTTGATTCGGAGCCTTTTTCCAGCAAAAGATATGGAATTTGGTCGAATGTACATTAAAACACTTTATCTATCTGCATTAATTTGGGTTAATATTCCCCTATGTCAGTTTTGGTTACGATTCCGTTGTTCCCCCCCCTCCACCAATCACTTGAGTACGTCAGAAATGTGTGAAAAGCCTTCCCCAAGTTCTGGAGAACACAACAACGCATCTCAGCTAAGAGGTATGTGCGGAACTTGTTTGTACAGCGGAAAATGCAGTCATTCATGGGCACTGACAAGATGACTTTCACAGGCTCGGGCTCCATTTTGCTGCATGATCCCTCTTTTGAAGAGGGTTTTCAGCATGACCTGTCGTGTTTATCATTGTGGTCTTTAGAAAACCGACTAGATGCGTATAAAATTCCCCATATCAGTTTTGCTTGCGAGACCCTTTTCCACACAGTGTCTTCAACTGGCTCAGAAATGCGTGAAAGTCCTGCCGTCCCTTCTACACACGGCAGCAACTCAGTTTACCTACAGATTAGCTCGAGACATTGGTAGAGGAGCCACTCATTATGTTTCAGGAGACGAGTTTCTGAAGCTGTAGCCCTGTAGGCAATGTCCCTCATACAAGACGTAAGTTTGAATTGATTTTTAGCTGTAGCTGAGATGTTTGCACCCCAGACGCTTTCTCTGAAGGTTTCTGGTATTGCCTCAGAAATGAGTGAAAAGCCTTCCGCACGGTCTAGAGAAAGCAACAGCTCTGTTCAACTACATGTTTGGGACTGTCATAAATAGGGAAAAATGAAGGCTTTTATTTCCCGGAAGAGAAATCTTTCAAAAGCTCTGCATGAGCCCTCATCTGGAGATTAGTTCAGCAAACTCTATGGAGTTTGCCTATATGGTACATAAGAAACTGTGGCTAGCTAGTAACACTTAATTCAACATTCCCCTATAGCATTTCTAAGAAGTTGGTTTGAATTGATTTTTTTAGCTGTAGCTGAGATGTTTGCACCCTGGGCAACACTGTGAGCAGCTGGATACAACATTCCCCTAGATCAGTTCTGCTTACGAGACGCTTTTTCGCGAGGTTTCTAGTATTGCCGCAGATATGTGTGAAAAGCCTTCCGCACGGTCTAGAGAAAGCAACAGCTCTGTCCAACTACATCTTTTGGGTGAGACTGTCATACATGGGGAAAAATGAAGGCTTTCATTTCCCCGAACAGAAAGCTTTCAAAAGCTATGCATCAGTCTTCATCTGGAGACAAGTTCAGCAAAGTGTTCGGAGTTTGCCCATATGCGACTTAACAAACTGCGGCCAGCTAGAAACAAGTCATTCAAGATTCCCCTACAGAACTTTTGATTAGGAGAGGAGTTGTCAAACTATTTCTTGCATTGCCTCGGAAAGGTGTGAAAAGCTTGCCAGACGCTACAGAAATCGCACCAACTCGGGTCAAGCCCATGATTTGTACGGCACCTTCACGCAGAGAGAAAAAGTAAACTTTTCATTCCCGCTGAGAGGAAAGATGTCACAGGCACCATATGAGTCTTGAGTCGGAGCCTTTTTCGAGCGAAAAATATGGAATTTGGTCGAATGTGTATTAAAACACTGTATCTAGCTGCATATATTTAGTTCAACATTCATTCTCCTATGTCTGTTTTGGTTACGATTCCGTTTTTCCTCCTACCAATCACATGAAGTACTTCAGAAATGTGTGAAAATCCTTCCCCCGGTTCTGGAGACCACAACAACGCATGTCAGCTACGAGGTATGTGCGGAACTTGCTTGTAGAGAGCAAAATGCAGTCGTTCATTCCCACTGACAATGATCCCTCTTTTGAAAAGCGTTTTCAGAATGACCCTGTCGTGTTTATCACTGTGGTCTTTAGAAAATTGAATAGCTGGGTATAAAATTCCCCATATCAGTTTTGCATGCGAGACCCTTTTCCACACAGTGACAAGTGGCTCAGAAATGCGTCAAAATCGTGCCCTCCGTTCCTCACACCGCAGCAAGTCAGTTTACATACAGAGCAGCTCGAGACATTGGTACAGGAACCACTCATTGTTTCAGGAGACGATTGTCTGAAGCTGTAGCCCTGTAGTCAATGTCCCTCATACAAGAAGTAAGATTGAATTGATTTTTAGCTGTAGCTGAGAGGTTTGCACCCTGGGCCATTCCAACACTGTGCTGCATTCCGCTAGATCAGTTCTGCTGACGAGACGCTTTCTCTGAAGGTTTCTGGTATTGCCTCAGAAATGAGTGAAAAGCCTTCCGCACGGTCTAGAGAAAGCAACAGCTCTGTCCAACTACATCTTTTGGGTGAGACTGTCATACATGGGGAAAAATGAAGGCTTTCATTTCCCGGAACAGAAAGCTTTCAAAAGCTATGCATCAGTCTTCATCTGGAGACAAGTTCAGCAAAGTGTTCGGATTTTGCCTATATGCGACTTAACAAACTGCGGCTAGCTAGAAACAAGTCATTCAAGATTCCCCTACAGCACTTTTGATTAGGAGAGGAGTTGTCAAACTATTTCTTGCATTGCCTCGGAAAGGTGTGAAAAGCTTGCCAGACGCTACAGAAATCGCACCAACTCGGGTCAAGCCCATGATTTGTACGGCACCTTCACGCAGAGAGAAAAAGTAAACTTTTCATTCCCGCTGAGAGGAAAGTTGTCACAGGCACCATATGAGTCTTGAGTCGGAGCCTTTTTCGAGCGAAAAATATGGAAGTTGGTCGAATGTGTATTAAAACACTGTATCTAGCTGCATATATTTAGTTCAACATTCATTCTCCTATGTCTGTTTTGGTTACGATTCCGTTTTTCCTCCTACCAATCACATGAAGTACTTCAGAAATGTGTGAAAATCCTTCTCCCGGTTCTGGAGACCACAACAACGCATGTCAGCTACGAGGTATGTGCGGAACTTGCTTGTAGAGAGCAAAATGCAGTCGTTCATTCCCACTGACAATGATCCCCCTCTTTTGAAAAGCGTTTTCAGAATGACCCTGTCGTGTTTATCACTGTGGTCTTTAGAAAACTGACTAGCTGGGTATAAAATTCCCCATATCAGTTTTGCTTGCGAGACCCTGTTCGACACAGTGTCTTCAACTGGCTCAGAAATGCGTCAAGATCCTGCCTTCCGTTCTACACACCGCAGCAAGTCAGTTTACATACAGATCAGCTCGAGACATTGGTACAGGAACCACTCATTGTTTCAGGAGACGATTTTCTGAAGCTGTAGCCCTGTAGTCAATGTCCCTCATACAAGAAGTAAGATTGAATTGATTTTTAGCTGTAGCTGAGAGGTTTGCACCCTGGGCCATTCCAACACTGTGCTGCATTCCGCTAGATCAGTTCTGCTGACGAGACGCTTTCTCTGAAGGTTTCTGGTATTGCCTCAGAAATGAGTGAAAAGCCTTCCGCACGGTCTAGAGAAAGCAACAGCTCTGTTCAACTACATGTTTGGGACTGTCATAAATAGGGAAAAATGAAGGCTTTTATTTCCCGGAAGAGAAATCTTTCAAAAGCTCTGCATGAGCCCTCATCTGGAGATTAGTTCAGCAAACTCTATGGAGTTTGCCTATATGGTACATAAGAAACTGTGGCTAGCTAGTAACACTTAATTCAACATTCCCCTATAGCATTTCTAAGAAGTTGGTTTGAATTGATTTTTTTAGCTGTAGCTGAGATGTTTGCACCCTGGGCAACACTGTGAGCAGCTGGATACAACATTCCCCTAGATCAGTTCTGCTTACGAGACGCTTTTTCGCGAGGTTTCTAGTATTGCCGCAAATATGTGTGAAAAGCCTTCCGCACGGTCTAGCGAAAGCAACAGCTCTGTCCAACTACATCTTTTGGGTGAGACTGTCATACATGGGGAAAAATGAAGGCTTTCATTTCCCGGAACAGAAAGCTTTCAAAAGCTATGCATCAGTCTTCATCTGGAGACAAGTTCAGCAAAGTGTTCGGAGTTTGCCTATATGCGACTTAACAAACTGTGGCTAGCTAGAAACAAGTCATTCAAGATTCCCCTACAGCACTTTTGATTAGGAGAGGAGTTGTCAAACTATTTCTTGCATTACCTCGGAAAGGTGTGAAAAGCTTGCCAGACGCTACAGAAATCGCACCAACTCGGGTCAAGCCCATGATTTGTACGGCACCTTCACGCAGAGAGAAAAAGTAAACTTTTCATTCCCGCTGAGAGGAAAGTTGTCACAGGCACCATATGAGTCTTGAGTCGGAGCCTTTTTCGAGCGAAAAATATGGAATTTGGTCGAATGTGTATTAAAACACTGTATCTAGCTGCATATATTTAGTTCAACATTCATTCTCCTATGTCTGTTTTGGTTACGATTCCGTTTTTCCTCCTACCAATCACATGAAGTACTTCAGAAATGTGTGAAAATCCTTCCCTCGGTTCTGGAGACCACAACAACGCATGTCAGCTACGAGGTATGTGCGGAACTTGCTTGTAGAGAGCAAAATGCAGTCGTTCATTCCCACTGACAATGATCCCTCTTTTGAAAAGCGTTTTCAGAATGACCCTGTCGTGTTTATCACTGTGGTCTTTAGAAAACTGACTAGCTGGGTATAAAATTCCCCATATCAGTTTTGCTTGCGAGACCCTGTTCGACACAGTGTCTTCAACTGGCTCAGAAATGCGTCAAGATCCTGCCTTCCGTTCTACACACCGCAGCAAGTCAGTTTACATACAGATCAGCTCGAGACATTGGTACAGGAACCACTCATTGTTTCAGGAGACGATTTTCTGAAGCTGTAGCCCTGTAGTCAATGTCCCTCATACAAGAAGTAAGATTGAATTGATTTTTAGCTGTAGCTGAGAGGTTTGCACCCTGGGCCATTCCAACACTGTGCTGCATTCCGCTAGATCAGTTCTGCTGACGAGACGCTTTCTCTGAAGGTTTCTGGTATTGCCTCAGAAATGAGTGAAAAGCCTTCCGCACGGTCTAGAGAAAGCAACAGCTCTGTTCAACTACATGTTTGGGACTGTCATAAATAGGGAAAAATGAAGGCTTTTATTTCCCGGAAGAGAAATCTTTCAAAAGCTCTGCATGAGCCCTCATCTGGAGATTAGTTCAGCAAACTCTATGGAGTTTGCCTATATGGTACATAAGAAACTGTGGCTAGCTAGTAACACTTAATTCAACATTCCCCTATAGCATTTCTAAGAAGTTGGTTTGAATTGATTTTTTTAGCTGTAGCTGAGATGTTTGCACCCTGGGCAACACTGTGAGCAGCTGGATACAACATTCCCCTAGATCAGTTCTGCTTACGAGACGCTTTTTCGCGAGGTTTCTAGTATTGCCGCAGATATGTGTGAAAAGCCTTCCGCACGGTCTAGAGAACGCAACAGCTCTGTCCAACTACATCTTTTGGGTGAGACTGTCATACATGGGGAAAAATGAAGGCTTTCATTTCCCGGAACAGAAAGCTTTCAAAAGCTATGCATCAGTCTTCATCTGGAGACAAGTTCAGCAAAGTGTTCGGAGTTTGCCCATATGCGACTTAACAAACTGCGGCTAGCTAGAAACAAGTCATTCAAGATTCCCCTACAGCACTTTTGATTAGGAGAGGAGTTGTCAAACTATTTCTTGCATTGCCTCGGAAAGGTGTGAAAAGCTTGCCAGACGCTACAGAAATCGCACCAACTCGGGTCAAGCCCATGATTTGTACGGCACCTTCACGCAGAGAGAAAAAGTAAACTTTTCATTCCCGCTGAGAGGAAAGTTGTCACAGGCACCATATGAGTCTTGAGTCGGAGCCTTTTTCGAGCGAAAAATATGGAATTTGGTCGAATGTGTATTAAAACACTGTATCTCGCTGCATACATTTAGTTCAACATTCCCCTATGTCTGTTTTGGTTACGATTCCGTTTTTCCTCCTACCAATCACATGAAGTACTTCAGAAATGTGTGAAAATCCTTCTCCCGGTTCTGGAGACCACAACAACGCATGTCAGCTACGAGGTATGTGCGGAACTTGCTTGTAGAGAGCAAAATGCAGTCGTTCATTCCCACTGACAATGATCCCCCTCTTTTGAAAAGCGTTTTCAGAATGACCCTGTCGTGTTTATCACTGTGGTCTTTAGAAAACTGACTAGCTGGGTATAAAATTCCCCATATCAGTTTTGCTTGCGAGACCCTGTTCGACACAGTGTCTTCAACTGGCTCAGAAATGCGTCAAGATCCTGCCTTCCGTTCTACACACCGCAGCAAGTCAGTTTACATACAGATCAGCTCGAGACATTGGTACAGGAACCACTCATTGTTTCAGGAGACGATTTTCTGAAGCTGTAGCCCTGTAGTCAATGTCCCTCATACAAGAAGTAAGATTGAATTGATTTTTAGCTGTAGCTGAGAGGTTTGCACCCTGGGCCATTCCAACACTGTGCTGCATTCCGCTAGATCAGTTCTGCTGACGAGACGCTTTCTCTGAAGGTTTCTGGTATTGCCTCAGAAATGAGTGAAAAGCCTTCCGCACGGTCTAGAGAAAGCAACAGCTCTGTTCAACTACATGTTTGGGACTGTCATAAATAGGGAAAAATGAAGGCTTTTATTTCCCGGAAGAGAAATCTTTCAAAAGCTCTGCATGAGCCCTCATCTGGAGATTAGTTCAGCAAACTCTATGGAGTTTGCCTATATGGTACATAAGAAACTGTGGCTAGCTAGTAACACTTAATTCAACATTCCCCCTATAGCATTTCTAAGAAGTTGGTTTGAATTGATTTTTTTAGCTGTAGCTGAGATGTTTGCACCCTGGGCAACACTGTGAGCAGCTGGATACAACATTCCCCTAGATCAGTTCTGCTTACGAGACGCTTTTTCGCGAGGTTTCTAGTATTGCCGCAGATATGTGTGAAAAGCCTTCCGCACGGTCTAGAGAAAGCAACAGCTCTGTCCAACTACATCTTTTGGGTGAGACTGTCATACATGGGGAAAAATGAAGGCTTTCATTTCCCGGAACAGAAAGCTTTCAAAAGCTATGCATCAGTCTTCATCTGGAGACAAGTTCAGCAAAGTGTTCGGAGTTTGCCCATATGCGACTTAACAAACTGTGGCTAGCTAGAAACAAGTCATTCAAGATTCCCCTACAGCACTTTTGATTAGGAGAGGAGTTGTCAAACTATTTCTTGCATTACCTCGGAAAGGTGTGAAAAGCTTGCCAGACGCTACAGAAATCGTACCAACTCGGGTCAAGCCCATAATTTGTACGGCACCTTCACGCAGAGAGAAAAAGTAAACTTTTCATTCCCGCTGAGAGGAAAGTTGTCACAGGCACCATATGAGTCTTGAGTCGGAGCCTTTTTCGAGCGAAAAATATGGAATTTGGTCGAATGTGTATTAAAACACTGTATCTAGCTGCATATATTTAGTTCAACATTCATTCTCCTATGTCTGTTTTGGTTACGATTCCGTTTTTCCTCCTACCAATCACATGAAGTACTTCAGAAATGTGTGAAAATCCTTCCCTCGGTTCTGGAGACCACAACAACGCATGTCAGCTACGAGGTATGTGCGGAACTTGCTTGTAGAGAGCAAAATGCAGTCGTTCATTCCCACTGACAATGATCCCTCTTTTGAAAAGCGTTTTCAGAATGACCCTGTCGTGTTTATCACTGTGGTCTTTAGAAAACTGACTAGCTGGGTATAAAATTCCCCATATCAGTTTTGCTTGCGAGACCCTGTTCGACACAGTGTCTTCAACTGGCTCAGAAATGCGTCAAGATCCTGCCTTCCGTTCTACACACCGCAGCAAGTCAGTTTACATACAGATCAGCTCGAGACATTGGTACAGGAACCACTCATTGTTTCAGGAGACGATTTTCTGAAGCTGTAGCCCTGTAGTCAATGTCCCTCATACAAGAAGTAAGATTGAATTGATTTTTAGCTGTAGCTGAGAGGTTTGCACCCTGGGCCATTCCAACACTGTGCTGCATTCCGCTAGATCAGTTCTGCTGACGAGACGCTTTCTCTGAAGGTTTCTGGTATTGCCTCAGAAATGAGTGAAAAGCCTTCCGCACGGTCTAGAGAAAGCAACAGCTCTGTTCAACTACATGTTTGGGACTGTCATAAATAGGGAAAAATGAAGGCTTTTATTTCCCGGAAGAGAAATCTTTCAAAAGCTCTGCATGAGCCCTCATCTGGAGATTAGTTCAGCAAACTCTATGGAGTTTGCCTATATGGTACATAAGAAACTGTGGCTAGCTAGTAACACTTAATTCAACATTCCCCCTATAGCATTTCTAAGAAGTTGGTTTGAATTGATTTTTTTAGCTGTAGCTGAGATGTTTGCACCCTGGGCAACACTGTGAGCAGCTGGATACAACATTCCCCTAGATCAGTTCTGCTTACGAGACGCTTTTTCGCGAGGTTTCTAGTATTGCCGCAGATATGTGTGAAAAGCCTTCCGCACGGTCTAGAGAACGCAACAGCTCTGTCCAACTACATCTTTTGGGTGAGACTGTCATACATGGGGAAAAATGAAGGCTTTCATTTCCCGGAACAGAAAGCTTTCAAAAGCTATGCATCAGTCTTCATCTGGAGACAAGTTCAGCAAAGTGTTCGGAGTTTGCCCATATGCGACTTAACAAACTGCGGCTAGCTAGAAACAAGTCATTCAAGATTCCCCTACAGCACTTTTGATTAGGAGAGGAGTTGTCAAACTATTTCTTGCATTGCCTCGGAAAGGTGTGAAAAGCTTGCCAGACGCTACAGAAATCGCACCAACTCGGGTCAAGCCCATGATTTGTACGGCACCTTCACGCAGAGAGAAAAAGTAAACTTTTCATTCCCGCTGAGAGGAAAGTTGTCACAGGCACCATATGAGTCTTGAGTCGGAGCCTTTTTCGAGCGAAAAATATGGAATTTGGTCGAATGTGTATTAAAACACTGTATCTCGCTGCATACATTTAGTTCAACATTCCCCTATGTCTGTTTTGGTTACGATTCCGTTTTTCCTCCTACCAATCACATGAAGTACTTCAGAAATGTGTGAAAATCCTTCTCCCGGTTCTGGAGACCACAACAACGCATGTCAGCTACGAGGTATGTGCGGAACTTGCTTGTAGAGAGCAAAATGCAGTCGTTCATTCCCACTGACAATGATCCCCCTCTTTTGAAAAGCGTTTTCAGAATGACCCTGTCGTGTTTATCACTGTGGTCTTTAGAAAACTGACTAGCTGGGTATAAAATTCCCCATATCAGTTTTGCTTGCGAGACCCTGTTCGACACAGTGTCTTCAACTGGCTCAGAAATGCGTCAAGATCCTGCCTTCCGTTCTACACACCGCAGCAAGTCAGTTTACATACAGATCAGCTCGAGACATTGGTACAGGAACCACTCATTGTTTCAGGAGACGATTTTCTGAAGCTGTAGCCCTGTAGTCAATGTCCCTCATACAAGAAGTAAGATTGAATTGATTTTTAGCTGTAGCTGAGAGGTTTGCACCCTGGGCCATTCCAACACTGTGCTGCATTCCGCTAGATCAGTTCTGCTGACGAGACGCTTTCTCTGAAGGTTTCTGGTATTGCCTCAGAAATGAGTGAAAAGCCTTCCGCACGGTCTAGAGAAAGCAACAGCTCTGTTCAACTACATGTTTGGGACTGTCATAAATAGGGAAAAATGAAGGCTTTTATTTCCCGGAAGAGAAATCTTTCAAAAGCTCTGCATGAGCCCTCATCTGGAGATTAGTTCAGCAAACTCTATGGAGTTTGCCTATATGGTACATAAGAAACTGTGGCTAGCTAGTAACACTTAATTCAACATTCCCCTATAGCATTTCTAAGAAGTTGGTTTGAATTGATTTTTTTAGCTGTAGCTGAGATGTTTGCACCCTGGGCAACACTGTGAGCAGCTGGATACAACATTCCCCTAGATCAGTTCTGCTTACGAGACGCTTTTTCGCGAGGTTTCTAGTATTGCCGCAGATATGTGTGAAAAGCCTTCCGCACGGTCTAGAGAAAGCAACAGCTCTGTCCAACTACATCTTTTGGGTGAGACTGTCATACATGGGGAAAAATGAAGGCGTTCATTTCCCGGAACAGAAAGCTTTCAAAAGCTATGCATCAGTCTTCATCTGGAGACAAGTTCAGCAAAGTGTTCGGAGTTTGCCCATATGCGACTTAACAAACTGTGGCTAGCTAGAAACAAGTCATTCAAGATTCCCCTACAGCACTTTTGATTAGGAGAGGAGTTGTCAAACTATTGCTTGCATTACCTCGGAAAGGTGTGAAAAGCTTGCCAGACGCTACAGAAATCGTACCAACTCGGGTCAAGCCCATAATTTGTACGGCACCTTCACGCAGAGAGAAAAAGTAAACTTTTCATTCCCGCTGAGAGGAAAGTTGTCACAGGCACCATATGAGTCTTGAGTCGGAGCCTTTTTCGAGCGAAAAATATGGAATTTGGTCGAATGTGTATTAAAACACTGTATCTAGCTGCATATATTTAGTTCAACATTCATTCTCCTATGTCTGTTTTGGTTACGATTCCGTTTTTCCTCCTACCAATCACATGAAGTACTTCAGAAATGTGTGAAAATCCTTCCCTCGGTTCTGGAGACCACAACAACGCATGTCAGCTACGAGGTATGTGCGGAACTTGCTTGTAGAGAGCAAAATGCAGTCGTTCATTCCCACTGACAATGATCCCTCTTTTGAAAAGCGTTTTCAGAATGACCCTGTCGTGTTTATCACTGTGGTCTTTAGAAAACTGACTAGCTGGGTATAAAATTCCCCATATCAGTTTTGCTTGCGAGACCCTGTTCGACACAGTGTCTTCAACTGGCTCAGAAATGCGTCAAGATCCTGCCTTCCGTTCTACACACCGCAGCAAGTCAGTTTACATACAGATCAGCTCGAGACATTGGTACAGGAACCACTCATTGTTTCAGGAGACGATTTTCTGAAGCTGTAGCCCTGTAGTCAATGTCCCTCATACAAGAAGTAAGATTGAATTGATTTTTAGCTGTAGCTGAGAGGTTTGCACCCTGGGCCATTCCAACACTGTGCTGCATTCCGCTAGATCAGTTCTGCTGACGAGACGCTTTCTCTGAAGGTTTCTGGTATTGCCTCAGAAATGAGTGAAAAGCCTTCCGCACGGTCTAGAGAAAGCAACAGCTCTGTTCAACTACATGTTTGGGACTGTCATAAATAGGGAAAAATGAAGGCTTTTATTTCCCGGAAGAGAAATCTTTCAAAAGCTCTGCATGAGCCCTCATCTGGAGATTAGTTCAGCAAACTCTATGGAGTTTGCCTATATGGTACATAAGAAACTGTGGCTAGCTAGTAACACTTAATTCAACATTCCCCCTATAGCATTTCTAAGAAGTTGGTTTGAATTGATTTTTTTAGCTGTAGCTGAGATGTTTGCACCCTGGGCAACACTGTGAGCAGCTGGATACAACATTCCCCTAGATCAGTTCTGCTTACGAGACGCTTTTTCGCGAGGTTTCTAGTATTGCCGCAGATATGTGTGAAAAGCCTTCCGCACGGTCTAGAGAACGCAACAGCTCTGTCCAACTACATCTTTTGGGTGAGACTGTCATACATGGGGAAAAATGAAGGCTTTCATTTCCCCGAACAGAAAGCTTTCAAAAGCTATGCATCAGTCTTCATCTGGAGACAAGTTCAGCAAAGTGTTCGGAGTTTGCCCATATGCGACTTAACAAACTGCGGCTAGCTAGAAACAAGTCATTCAAGATTCCCCTACAGCACTTTTGATTAGGAGAGGAGTTGTCAAACTATTTCTTGCATTGCCTCGGAAAGGTGTGAAAAGCTTGCCAGACGCTACAGAAATCGCACCAACTCGGGTCAAGCCCATGATTTGTACGGCACCTTCACGCAGAGAGAAAAAGTAAACTTTTCATTCCCGCTGAGAGGAAAGTTGTCACAGGCACCATATGAGTCTTGAGTCGGAGCCTTTTTCGAGCGAAAAATATGGAATTTGGTCGAATGTGTATTAAAACACTGTATCTCGCTGCATACATTTAGTTCAACATTCCCCTATGTCTGTTTTGGTTACGATTCCGTTTTTCCTCCTACCAATCACATGAAGTACTTCAGAAATGTGTGAAAATCCTTCTCCCGGTTCTGGAGACCACAACAACGCATGTCAGCTACGAGGTATGTGCGGAACTTGCTTGTAGAGAGCAAAATGCAGTCGTTCATTCCCACTGACAATGATCCCCCTCTTTTGAAAAGCGTTTTCAGAATGACCCTGTCGTGTTTATCACTGTGGTCTTTAGAAAACTGACTAGCTGGGTATAAAATTCCCCATATCAGTTTTGCTTGCGAGACCCTGTTCGACACAGTGTCTTCAACTGGCTCAGAAATGCGTCAAGATCCTGCCTTCCGTTCTACACACCGCAGCAAGTCAGTTTACATACAGATCAGCTCGAGACATTGGTACAGGAACCACTCATTGTTTCAGGAGACGATTTTCTGAAGCTGTAGCCCTGTAGTCAATGTCCCTCATACAAGAAGTAAGATTGAATTGATTTTTAGCTGTAGCTGAGAGGTTTGCACCCTGGGCCATTCCAACACTGTGCTGCATTCCGCTAGATCAGTTCTGCTGACGAGACGCTTTCTCTGAAGGTTTCTGGTATTGCCTCAGAAATGAGTGAAAAGCCTTCCGCACGGTCTAGAGAAAGCAACAGCTCTGTTCAACTACATGTTTGGGACTGTCATAAATAGGGAAAAATGAAGGCTTTTATTTCCCGGAAGAGAAATCTTTCAAAAGCTCTGCATGAGCCCTCATCTGGAGATTAGTTCAGCAAACTCTATGGAGTTTGCCTATATGGTACATAAGAAACTGTGGCTAGCTAGTAACACTTAATTCAACATTCCCCTATAGCATTTCTAAGAAGTTGGTTTGAATTGATTTTTTTAGCTGTAGCTGAGATGTTTGCACCCTGGGCAACACTGTGAGCAGCTGGATACAACATTCCCCTAGATCAGTTCTGCTTACGAGACGCTTTTTCGCGAGGTTTCTAGTATTGCCGCAGATATGTGTGAAAAGCCTTCCGCACGGTCTAGAGAACGCAACAGCTCTGTCCAACTACATCTTTTGGGTGAGACTGTCATACATGGGGAAAAATGAAGGCTTTCATTTCCCGGAACAGAAAGCTTTCAAAAGCTATGCATCAGTCTTCATCTGGAGACAAGTTCAGCAAAGTGTTCGGAGTTTGCCCATATGCGACTTAACAAACTGCGGCTAGCTAGAAACAAGTCATTCAAGATTCCCCTAAAGCACTTTTGATTAGGAGAGGAGTTGTCAAACTATTTCTTGCATTGCCTCGGAAAGGTGTGAAAAGCTTGCCAGACGCTACAGAAATCGCACCAACTCGGGTCAAGCCCATAATTTGTACGGCACCTTCACGCAGAGAGAAAAAGTAAACTTTTCATTCCCGCTGAGAGGAAAGTTGTCACAGGCACCATATGAGTCTTGAGTCGGAGCCTTTTTCGAGCGAAAAATATGGAATTTGGTCGAATGTGTATTAAAACACTGTATCTAGCTGCATATATTTAGTTCAACATTCATTCTCCTATGTCTGTTTTGGTTACGATTCCGTTTTTCCTCCTACCAATCACATGAAGTACTTCAGAAATGTGTGAAAATCCTTCCCTCGGTTCTGGAGACCACAACAACGCATGTCAGCTACGAGGTATGTGCGGAACTTGCTTGTAGAGAGCAAAATGCAGTCGTTCATTCCCACTGACAATGATCCCTCTTTTGAAAAGCGTTTTCAGAATGACCCTGTCGTGTTTATCACTGTGGTCTTTAGAAAACTGACTAGCTGGGTATAAAATTCCCCATATCAGTTTTGCTTGCGAGACCCTGTTCGACACAGTGTCTTCAACTGGCTCAGAAATGCGTCAAGATCCTGCCTTCCGTTCTACACACCGCAGCAAGTCAGTTTACATACAGATCAGCTCGAGACATTGGTACAGGAACCACTCATTGTTTCAGGAGACGATTTTCTGAAGCTGTAGCCCTGTAGTCAATGTCCCTCATACAAGAAGTAAGATTGAATTGATTTTTAGCTGTAGCTGAGAGGTTTGCACCCTGGGCCATTCCAACACTGTGCTGCATTCCGCTAGATCAGTTCTGCTGACGAGACGCTTTCTCTGAAGGTTTCTGGTATTGCCTCAGAAATGAGTGAAAAGCCTTCCGCACGGTCTAGAGAAAGCAACAGCTCTGTTCAACTACATGTTTGGGACTGTCATAAATAGGGAAAAATGAAGGCTTTTATTTCCCGGAAGAGAAATCTTTCAAAAGCTCTGCATGAGCCCTCATCTGGAGATTAGTTCAGCAAACTCTATGGAGTTTGCCTATATGGTACATAAGAAACTGTGGCTAGCTAGTAACACTTAATTCAACATTCCCCCTATAGCATTTCTAAGAAGTTGGTTTGAATTGATTTTTTTAGCTGTAGCTGAGATGTTTGCACCCTGGGCAACACTGTGAGCAGCTGGATACAACATTCCCCTAGATCAGTTCTGCTTACGAGACGCTTTTTCGCGAGGTTTCTAGTATTGCCGCAGATATGTGTGAAAAGCCTTCCGCACGGTCTAGAGAACGCAACAGCTCTGTCCAACTACATCTTTTGGGTGAGACTGTCATACATGGGGAAAAATGAAGGCTTTCATTTCCCGGAACAGAAAGCTTTCAAAAGCTATGCATCAGTCTTCATCTGGAGACAAGTTCAGCAAAGTGTTCGGAGTTTGCCCATATGCGACTTAACAAACTGCGGCTAGCTAGAAACAAGTCATTCAAGATTCCCCTACAGCACTTTTGATTAGGAGAGGAGTTGTCAAACTATTTCTTGCATTGCCTCGGAAAGGTGTGAAAAGCTTGCCAGACGCTACAGAAATCGCACCAACTCGGGTCAAGCCCATGATTTGTACGGCACCTTCACGCAGAGAGAAAAAGTAAACTTTTCATTCCCGCTGAGAGGAAAGTTGTCACAGGCACCATATGAGTCTTGAGTCGGAGCCTTTTTCGAGCGAAAAATATGGAATTTGGTCGAATGTGTATTAAAACACTGTATCTCGCTGCATACATTTAGTTCAACATTCCCCTATGTCTGTTTTGGTTACGATTCCGTTTTTCCTCCTACCAATCACATGAAGTACTTCAGAAATGTGTGAAAATCCTTCTCCCGGTTCTGGAGACCACAACAACGCATGTCAGCTACGAGGTATGTGCGGAACTTGCTTGTAGAGAGCAAAATGCAGTCGTTCATTCCCACTGACAATGATCCCCCTCTTTTGAAAAGCGTTTTCAGAATGACCCTGTCGTGTTTATCACTGTGGTCTTTAGAAAACTGACTAGCTGGGTATAAAATTCCCCATATCAGTTTTGCTTGCGAGACCCTGTTCGACACAGTGTCTTCAACTGGCTCAGAAATGCGTCAAGATCCTGCCTTCCGTTCTACACACCGCAGCAAGTCAGTTTACATACAGATCAGCTCGAGACATTGGTACAGGAACCACTCATTGTTTCAGGAGACGATTTTCTGAAGCTGTAGCCCTGTAGTCAATGTCCCTCATACAAGAAGTAAGATTGAATTGATTTTTAGCTGTAGCTGAGAGGTTTGCACCCTGGGCCATTCCAACACTGTGCTGCATTCCGCTAGATCAGTTCTGCTGACGAGACGCTTTCTCTGAAGGTTTCTGGTATTGCCTCAGAAATGAGTGAAAAGCCTTCCGCACGGTCTAGAGAAAGCAACAGCTCTGTTCAACTACATGTTTGGGACTGTCATAAATAGGGAAAAATGAAGGCTTTTATTTCCCGGAAGAGAAATCTTTCAAAAGCTCTGCATGAGCCCTCATCTGGAGATTAGTTCAGCAAACTCTATGGAGTTTGCCTATATGGTACATAAGAAACTGTGGCTAGCTAGTAACACTTAATTCAACATTCCCCTATAGCATTTCTAAGAAGTTGGTTTGAATTGATTTTTTTAGCTGTAGCTGAGATGTTTGCACCCTGGGCAACACTGTGAGCAGCTGGATACAACATTCCCCTAGATCAGTTCTGCTTACGAGACGCTTTTTCGCGAGGTTTCTAGTATTGCCGCAGATATGTGTGAAAAGCCTTCCGCACGGTCTAGAGAAAGCAACAGCTCTGTCCAACTACATCTTTTGGGTGAGACTGTCATACATGGGGAAAAATGAAGGCGTTCATTTCCCGGAACAGAAAGCTTTCAAAAGCTATGCATCAGTCTTCATCTGGAGACAAGTTCAGCAAAGTGTTCGGAGTTTGCCCATATGCGACTTAACAAACTGTGGCTAGCTAGAAACAAGTCATTCAAGATTCCCCTACAGCACTTTTGATTAGGAGAGGAGTTGTCAAACTATTTCTTGCATTACCTCGGAAAGGTGTGAAAAGCTTGCCAGACGCTACAGAAATCGTACCAACTCGGGTCAAGCCCATAATTTGTACGGCACCTTCACGCAGAGAGAAAAAGTAAACTTTTCATTCCCGCTGAGAGGAAAGTTGTCACAGGCACCATATGAGTCTTGAGTCGGAGCCTTTTTCGAGCGAAAAATATGGAATTTGGTCGAATGTGTATTAAAACACTGTATCTAGCTGCATATATTTAGTTCAACATTCATTCTCCTATGTCTGTTTTGGTTACGATTCCGTTTTTCCTCCTACCAATCACATGAAGTACTTCAGAAATGTGTGAAAATCCTTCCCTCGGTTCTGGAGACCACAACAACGCATGTCAGCTACGAGGTATGTGCGGAACTAGCTTGTAGAGAGCAAAATGCAGTCGTTCATTCCCACTGACAATGATCCCTCTTTTGAAAAGCGTTTTCAGAATGACCCTGTCGTGTTTATCACTGTGGTCTTTAGAAAACTGACTAGCTGGGTATAAAATTCCCCATATCAGTTTTGCTTGCGAGACCCTGTTCGACACAGTGTCTTCAACTGGCTCAGAAATGCGTCAAGATCCTGCCTTCCGTTCTACACACCGCAGCAAGTCAGTTTACATACAGATCAGCTCGAGACATTGGTACAGGAACCACTCATTGTTTCAGGAGACGATTTTCTGAAGCTGTAGCCCTGTAGTCAATGTCCCTCATACAAGAAGTAAGATTGAATTGATTTTTAGCTGTAGCTGAGAGGTTTGCACCCTGGGCCATTCCAACACTGTGCTGCATTCCGCTAGATCAGTTCTGCTGACGAGACGCTTTCTCTGAAGGTTTCTGGTATTGCCTCAGAAATGAGTGAAAAGCCTTCCGCACGGTCTAGAGAAAGCAACAGCTCTGTTCAACTACATGTTTGGGACTGTCATAAATAGGGAAAAATGAAGGCTTTTATTTCCCGGAAGAGAAATCTTTCAAAAGCTCTGCATGAGCCCTCATCTGGAGATTAGTTCAGCAAACTCTATGGAGTTTGCCTATATGGTACATAAGAAACTGTGGCTAGCTAGTAACACTTAATTCAACATTCCCCCTATAGCATTTCTAAGAAGTTGGTTTGAATTGATTTTTTTAGCTGTAGCTGAGATGTTTGCACCCTGGGCAACACTGTGAGCAGCTGGATACAACATTCCCCTAGATCAGTTCTGCTTACGAGACGCTTTTTCGCGAGGTTTCTAGTATTGCCGCAGATATGTGTGAAAAGCCTTCCGCACGGTCTAGAGAACGCAACAGCTCTGTCCAACTACATCTTTTGGGTGAGACTGTCATACATGGGGAAAAATGAAGGCTTTCATTTCCCCGAACAGAAAGCTTTCAAAAGCTATGCATCAGTCTTCATCTGGAGACAAGTTCAGCAAAGTGTTCGGAGTTTGCCCATATGCGACTTAACAAACTGCGGCTAGCTAGAAACAAGTCATTCAAGATTCCCCTACAGCACTTTTGATTAGGAGAGGAGTTGTCAAACTATTTCTTGCATTGCCTCGGAAAGGTGTGAAAAGCTTGCCAGACGCTACAGAAATCGCACCAACTCGGGTCAAGCCCATGATTTGTACGGCACCTTCACGCAGAGAGAAAAAGTAAACTTTTCATTCCCGCTGAGAGGAAAGTTGTCACAGGCACCATATGAGTCTTGAGTCGGAGCCTTTTTCGAGCGAAAAATATGGAATTTGGTCGAATGTGTATTAAAACACTGTATCTCGCTGCATACATTTAGTTCAACATTCCCCTATGTCTGTTTTGGTTACGATTCCGTTTTTCCTCCTACCAATCACATGAAGTACTTCAGAAATGTGTGAAAATCCTTCTCCCGGTTCTGGAGACCACAACAACGCATGTCAGCTACGAGGTATGTGCGGAACTTGCTTGTAGAGAGCAAAATGCAGTCGTTCATTCCCACTGACAATGATCCCCCTCTTTTGAAAAGCGTTTTCAGAATGACCCTGTCGTGTTTATCACTGTGGTCTTTAGAAAACTGACTAGCTGGGTATAAAATTCCCCATATCAGTTTTGCTTGCGAGACCCTGTTCGACACAGTGTCTTCAACTGGCTCAGAAATGCGTCAAGATCCTGCCTTCCGTTCTACACACCGCAGCAAGTCAGTTTACATACAGATCAGCTCGAGACATTGGTACAGGAACCACTCATTGTTTCAGGAGACGATTTTCTGAAGCTGTAGCCCTGTAGTCAATGTCCCTCATACAAGAAGTAAGATTGAATTGATTTTTAGCTGTAGCTGAGAGGTTTGCACCCTGGGCCATTCCAACACTGTGCTGCATTCCGCTAGATCAGTTCTGCTGACGAGACGCTTTCTCTGAAGGTTTCTGGTATTGCCTCAGAAATGAGTGAAAAGCCTTCCGCACGGTCTAGAGAAAGCAACAGCTCTGTTCAACTACATGTTTGGGACTGTCATAAATAGGGAAAAATGAAGGCTTTTATTTCCCGGAAGAGAAATCTTTCAAAAGCTCTGCATGAGCCCTCATCTGGAGATTAGTTCAGCAAACTCTATGGAGTTTGCCTATATGGTACATAAGAAACTGTGGCTAGCTAGTAACACTTAATTCAACATTCCCCTATAGCATTTCTAAGAAGTTGGTTTGAATTGATTTTTTTAGCTGTAGCTGAGATGTTTGCACCCTGGGCAACACTGTGAGCAGCTGGATACAACATTCCCCTAGATCAGTTCTGCTTACGAGACGCTTTTTCGCGAGGTTTCTAGTATTGCCGCAGATATGTGTGAAAAGCCTTCCGCACGGTCTAGAGAACGCAACAGCTCTGTCCAACTACATCTTTTGGGTGAGACTGTCATACATGGGGAAAAATGAAGGCTTTCATTTCCCGGAACAGAAAGCTTTCAAAAGCTATGCATCAGTCTTCATCTGGAGACAAGTTCAGCAAAGTGTTCGGAGTTTGCCCATATGCGACTTAACAAACTGCGGCTAGCTAGAAACAAGTCATTCAAGATTCCCCTAAAGCACTTTTGATTAGGAGAGGAGTTGTCAAACTATTTCTTGCATTGCCTCGGAAAGGTGTGAAAAGCTTGCCAGACGCTACAGAAATCGCACCAACTCGGGTCAAGCCCATGATTTGTACGGCACCTTCACGCAGAGAGAAAAAGTAAACTTTTCATTCCCGCTGAGAGGAAAGTTGTCACAGGCACCATATGAGTCTTGAGTCGGAGCCTTTTTCGAGCGAAAAATATGGAATTTGGTCGAATGTGCATTAAAACACTGTATCTCGCTGCATACATTTAGTTCAACATTCCCCTATGTCTGTTTTGGTTACGATTCCGTTTTTCCTCCTACCAATCACATGAAGTACTTCAGAAATGTGTGAAAATCCTTCTCCCGGTTCTGGAGACCACAACAACGCATGTCAGCTACGAGGTATGTGCGGAACTTGCTTGTAGAGAGCAAAATGCAGTCGTTCATTCCCACTGACAATGATCCCCCTCTTTTGAAAAGCGTTTTCAGAATGACCCTGTCGTGTTTATCACTGTGGTCTTTAGAAAACTGACTAGCTGGGTATAAAATTCCCCATATCAGTTTTGCTTGCGAGACCCTGTTCGACACAGTGTCTTCAACTGGCTCAGAAATGCGTCAAGATCCTGCCTTCCGTTCTACACACCGCAGCAAGTCAGTTTACATACAGATCAGCTCGAGACATTGGTACAGGAACCACTCATTGTTTCAGGAGACGATTTTCTGAAGCTGTAGCCCTGTAGTCAATGTCCCTCATACAAGAAGTAAGATTGAATTGATTTTTAGCTGTAGCTGAGAGGTTTGCACCCTGGGCCATTCCAACACTGTGCTGCATTCCGCTAGATCAGTTCTGCTGACGAGACGCTTTCTCTGAAGGTTTCTGGTATTGCCTCAGAAATGAGTGAAAAGCCTTCCGCACGGTCTAGAGAAAGCAACAGCTCTGTTCAACTACATGTTTGGGACTGTCATAAATAGGGAAAAATGAAGGCTTTTATTTCCCGGAAGAGAAATCTTTCAAAAGCTCTGCATGAGCCCTCATCTGGAGATTAGTTCAGCAAACTCTATGGAGTTTGCCTATATGGTACATAAGAAACTGTGGCTAGCTAGTAACACTTAATTCAACATTCCCCTATAGCATTTCTAAGAAGTTGGTTTGAATTGATTTTTTTAGCTGTAGCTGAGATGTTTGCACCCTGGGCAACACTGTGAGCAGCTGGATACAACATTCCCCTAGATCAGTTCTGCTTACGAGACGCTTTTTCGCGAGGTTTCTAGTATTGCCGCAGATATGTGTGAAAAGCCTTCCGCACGGTCTAGAGAAAGCAACAGCTCTGTCCAACTACATCTTTTGGGTGAGACTGTCATACATGGGGAAAAAATGAAGGCTTTCATTTCCCGGAACAGAAAGCTTTCAAAAGCTATGCATCAGTCTTCATCTGGAGACAAGTTCAGCAAAGTGTTCGGAGTTTGCCCATATGCGACTTAACAAACTGTGGCTAGCTAGAAACAAGTCATTCAAGATTCCCCTACAGCACTTTTGATTAGGAGAGGAGTTGTCAAACTATTGCTTGCATTACCTCGGAAAGGTGTGAAAAGCTTGCCAGACGCTACAGAAATCGTACCAACTCGGGTCAAGCCCATAATTTGTACGGCACCTTCACGCAGAGAGAAAAAGTAAACTTTTCATTCCCGCTGAGAGGAAAGTTGTCACAGGCACCATATGAGTCTTGAGTCGGAGCCTTTTTCGAGCGAAAAATATGGAATTTGGTCGAATGTGTATTAAAACACTGTATCTAGCTGCATATATTTAGTTCAACATTCATTCTCCTATGTCTGTTTTGGTTACGATTCCGTTTTTCCTCCTACCAATCACATGAAGTACTTCAGAAATGTGTGAAAATCCTTCCCTCGGTTCTGGAGACCACAACAACGCATGTCAGCTACGAGGTATGTGCGGAACTTGCTTGTAGAGAGCAAAATGCAGTCGTTCATTCCCACTGACAATGATCCCTCTTTTGAAAAGCGTTTTCAGAATGACCCTGTCGTGTTTATCACTGTGGTCTTTAGAAAACTGACTAGCTGGGTATAAAATTCCCCATATCAGTTTTGCTTGCGAGACCCTGTTCGACACAGTGTCTTCAACTGGCTCAGAAATGCGTCAAGATCCTGCCTTCCGTTCTACACACCGCAGCAAGTCAGTTTACATACAGATCAGCTCGAGACATTGGTACAGGAACCACTCATTGTTTCAGGAGACGATTTTCTGAAGCTGTAGCCCTGTAGTCAATGTCCCTCATACAAGAAGTAAGATTGAATTGATTTTTAGCTGTAGCTGAGAGGTTTGCACCCTGGGCCATTCCAACACTGTGCTGCATTCCGCTAGATCAGTTCTGCTGACGAGACGCTTTCTCTGAAGGTTTCTGGTATTGCCTCAGAAATGAGTGAAAAGCCTTCCGCACGGTCTAGAGAAAGCAACAGCTCTGTTCAACTACATGTTTGGGACTGTCATAAATAGGGAAAAATGAAGGCTTTTATTTCCCGGAAGAGAAATCTTTCAAAAGCTCTGCATGAGCCCTCATCTGGAGATTAGTTCAGCAAACTCTATGGAGTTTGCCTATATGGTACATAAGAAACTGTGGCTAGCTAGTAACACTTAATTCAACATTCCCCCTATAGCATTTCTAAGAAGTTGGTTTGAATTGATTTTTTTAGCTGTAGCTGAGATGTTTGCACCCTGGGCAACACTGTGAGCAGCTGGATACAACATTCCCCTAGATCAGTTCTGCTTACGAGACGCTTTTTCGCGAGGTTTCTAGTATTGCCGCAGATATGTGTGAAAAGCCTTCCGCACGGTCTAGAGAACGCAACAGCTCTGTCCAACTACATCTTTTGGGTGAGACTGTCATACATGGGGAAAAATGAAGGCTTTCATTTCCCGGAACAGAAAGCTTTCAAAAGCTATGCATCAGTCTTCATCTGGAGACAAGTTCAGCAAAGTGTTCGGTGTTTGCCCATATGCGACTTAACAAACTGCGGCTAGCTAGAAACAAGTCATTCAAGATTCCCCTACAGCACTTTTGATTAGGAGAGGAGTTGTCAAACTATTTCTTGCATTGCCTCGGAAAGGTGTGAAAAGCTTGCCAGACGCTACAGAAATCGCACCAACTCGGGTCAAGCCCATGATTTGTACGGCACCTTCACGCAGAGAGAAAAAGTAAACTTTTCATTCCCGCTGAGAGGAAAGTTGTCACAGGCACCATATGAGTCTTGAGTCGGAGCCTTTTTCGAGCGAAAAATATGGAATTTGGTCGAATGTGTATTAAAACACTGTATCTCGCTGCATACATTTAGTTCAACATTCCCCTATGTCTGTTTTGGTTACGATTCCGTTTTTCCTCCTACCAATCACATGAAGTACTTCAGAAATGTGTGAAAATCCTTCTCCCGGTTCTGGAGACCACAACAACGCATGTCAGCTACGAGGTATGTGCGGAACTTGCTTGTAGAGAGCAAAATGCAGTCGTTCATTCCCACTGACAATGATCCCCCTCTTTTGAAAAGCGTTTTCAGAATGACCCTGTCGTGTTTATCACTGTGGTCTTTAGAAAACTGACTAGCTGGGTATAAAATTCCCCATATCAGTTTTGCTTGCGAGACCCTGTTCGACACAGTGTCTTCAACTGGCTCAGAAATGCGTCAAGATCCTGCCTTCCGTTCTACACACCGCAGCAAGTCAGTTTACATACAGATCAGCTCGAGACATTGGTACAGGAACCACTCATTGTTTCAGGAGACGATTTTCTGAAGCTGTAGCCCTGTAGTCAATGTCCCTCATACAAGAAGTAAGATTGAATTGATTTTTAGCTGTAGCTGAGAGGTTTGCACCCTGGGCCATTCCAACACTGTGCTGCATTCCGCTAGATCAGTTCTGCTGACGAGACGCTTTCTCTGAAGGTTTCTGGTATTGCCTCAGAAATGAGTGAAAAGCCTTCCGCACGGTCTAGAGAAAGCAACAGCTCTGTTCAACTACATGTTTGGGACTGTCATAAATAGGGAAAAATGAAGGCTTTTATTTCCCGGAAGAGAAATCTTTCAAAAGCTCTGCATGAGCCCTCATCTGGAGATTAGTTCAGCAAACTCTATGGAGTTTGCCTATATGGTACATAAGAAACTGTGGCTAGCTAGTAACACTTAATTCAACATTCCCCTATAGCATTTCTAAGAAGTTGGTTTGAATTGATTTTTTTAGCTGTAGCTGAGATGTTTGCACCCTGGGCAACACTGTGAGCAGCTGGATACAACATTCCCCTAGATCAGTTCTGCTTACGAGACGCTTTTTCGCGAGGTTTCTAGTATTGCCGCAGATATGTGTGAAAAGCCTTCCGCACGGTCTAGAGAAAGCAACAGCTCTGTCCAACTACATCTTTTGGGTGAGACTGTCATACATGGGGAAAAAATGAAGGCTTTCATTTCCCGGAACAGAAAGCTTTCAAAAGCTATGCATCAGTCTTCATCTGGAGACAAGTTCAGCAAAGTGTTCGGAGTTTGCCCATATGCGACTTAACAAACTGTGGCTCGCTAGAAACAAGTCATTCAAGATTCCCCTACAGCACTTTTGATTAGGAGAGGAGTTGTCAAACTATTGCTTGCATTACCTCGGAAAGGTGTGAAAAGCTTGCCAGACGCTACAGAAATCGTACCAACTCGGGTCAAGCCCATAATTTGTACGGCACCTTCACGCAGAGAGAAAAAGTAAACTTTTCATTCCCGCTGAGAGGAAAGTTGTCACAGGCACCATATGAGTCTTGAGTCGGAGCCTTTTTCGAGCGAAAAATATGGAATTTGGTCGAATGTGTATTAAAACACTGTATCTAGCTGCATATATTTAGTTCAACATTCATTCTCCTATGTCTGTTTTGGTTACGATTCCGTTTTTCCTCCTACCAATCACATGAAGTACTTCAGAAATGTGTGAAAATCCTTCCCTCGGTTCTGGAGACCACAACAACGCATGTCAGCTACGAGGTATGTGCGGAACTTGCTTGTAGAGAGCAAAATGCAGTCGTTCATTCCCACTGACAATGATCCCTCTTTTGAAAAGCGTTTTCAGAATGACCCTGTCGTGTTTATCACTGTGGTCTTTAGAAAACTGACTAGCTGGGTATAAAATTCCCCATATCAGTTTTGCTTGCGAGACCCTGTTCGACACAGTGTCTTCAACTGGCTCAGAAATGCGTCAAGATCCTGCCTTCCGTTCTACACACCGCAGCAAGTCAGTTTACATACAGATCAGCTCGAGACATTGGTACAGGAACCACTCATTGTTTCAGGAGACGATTTTCTGAAGCTGTAGCCCTGTAGTCAATGTCCCTCATACAAGAAGTAAGATTGAATTGATTTTTAGCTGTAGCTGAGAGGTTTGCACCCTGGGCCATTCCAACACTGTGCTGCATTCCGCTAGATCAGTTCTGCTGACGAGACGCTTTCTCTGAAGGTTTCTGGTATTGCCTCAGAAATGAGTGAAAAGCCTTCCGCACGGTCTAGAGAAAGCAACAGCTCTGTTCAACTACATGTTTGGGACTGTCATAAATAGGGAAAAATGAAGGCTTTTATTTCCCGGAAGAGAAATCTTTCAAAAGCTCTGCATGAGCCCTCATCTGGAGATTAGTTCAGCAAACTCTATGGAGTTTGCCTATATGGTACATAAGAAACTGTGGCTAGCTAGTAACACTTAATTCAACATTCCCCCTATAGCATTTCTAAGAAGTTGGTTTGAATTGATTTTTTTAGCTGTAGCTGAGATGTTTGCACCCTGGGCAACACTGTGAGCAGCTGGATACAACATTCCCCTAGATCAGTTCTGCTTACGAGACGCTTTTTCGCGAGGTTTCTAGTATTGCCGCAGATATGTGTGAAAAGCCTTCCGCACGGTCTAGAGAACGCAACAGCTCTGTCCAACTACATCTTTTGGGTGAGACTGTCATACATGGGGAAAAATGAAGGCTTTCATTTCCCGGAACAGAAAGCTTTCAAAAGCTATGCATCAGTCTTCATCTGGAGACAAGTTCAGCAAAGTGTTCGGTGTTTGCCCATATGCGACTTAACAAACTGCGGCTAGCTAGAAACAAGTCATTCAAGATTCCCCTACAGCACTTTTGATTAGGAGAGGAGTTGTCAAACTATTTCTTGCATTGCCTCGGAAAGGTGTGAAAAGCTTGCCAGACGCTACAGAAATCGCACCAACTCGGGTCAAGCCCATGATTTGTACGGCACCTTCACGCAGAGAGAAAAAGTAAACTTTTCATTCCCGCTGAGAGGAAAGTTGTCACAGGCACCATATGAGTCTTGAGTCGGAGCCTTTTTCGAGCGAAAAATATGGAATTTGGTCGAATGTGTATTAAAACACTGTATCTCGCTGCATACATTTAGTTCAACATTCCCCTATGTCTGTTTTGGTTACGATTCCGTTTTTCCTCCTACCAATCACATGAAGTACTTCAGAAATGTGTGAAAATCCTTCTCCCGGTTCTGGAGACCACAACAACGCATGTCAGCTACGAGGTATGTGCGGAACTTGCTTGTAGAGAGCAAAATGCAGTCGTTCATTCCCACTGACAATGATCCCCCTCTTTTGAAAAGCGTTTTCAGAATGACCCTGTCGTGTTTATCACTGTGGTCTTTAGAAAACTGACTAGCTGGGTATAAAATTCCCCATATCAGTTTTGCTTGCGAGACCCTGTTCGACACAGTGTCTTCAACTGGCTCAGAAATGCGTCAAGATCCTGCCTTCCGTTCTACACACCGCAGCAAGTCAGTTTACATACAGATCAGCTCGAGACATTGGTACAGGAACCACTCATTGTTTCAGGAGACGATTTTCTGAAGCTGTAGCCCTGTAGTCAATGTCCCTCATACAAGAAGTAAGATTGAATTGATTTTTAGCTGTAGCTGAGAGGTTTGCACCCTGGGCAACACTGTGAGCAGCTGGATACAACATTCCCCTAGATCAGTTCTGCTTACGAGACGCTTTTTCGCGAGGTTTCTAGTATTGCCGCAAATATGTGTGAAAAGCCTTCCGCACGGTCTAGAGAAAGCAACAGCTCTGTCCAACTACATCTTTTGGGTGAGACTGTCATACATGGGGAAAAATGAAGGCTTTCATTTCCCGGAACAGAAAGCTTTCAAAAGCTATGCATCAGTCTTCATCTGGAGACAAGTTCAGCAAAGTGTTCGGAGTTTGCCCATATGCGACTTAACAAACTGTGGCTAGCTAGAAACAAGTCATTCAAGATTCCCCTACAGCACTTTTGATTAGGAGAGGAGTTGTCAAACTATTTCTTGCATTACCTCGGAAAGGTGTGAAAAGCTTGCCAGACGCTACAGAAATCGTACCAACTCGGGTCAAGCCCATAATTTGTACGGCACCTTCACGCAGAGAGAAAAAGTAAACTTTTCATTCCCGCTGAGAGGAAAGTTGTCACAGGCACCATATGAGTCTTGAGTCGGAGCCTTTTTCGAGCGAAAAATATGGAATTTGGTCGAATGTGTATTAAAACACTGTATCTAGCTGCATATATTTAGTTCAACATTCATTCTCCTATGTCTGTTTTGGTTACGATTCCGTTTTTCCTCCTACCAATCACATGAAGTACTTCAGAAATGTGTGAAAATCCTTCCCTCGGTTCTGGAGACCACAACAACGCATGTCAGCTACGAGGTATGTGCGGAACTTGCTTGTAGAGAGCAAAATGCAGTCGTTCATTCCCACTGACAATGATCCCTCTTTTGAAAAGCGTTTTCAGAATGACCCTGTCGTGTTTATCACTGTGGTCTTTAGAAAACTGACTAGCTGGGTATAAAATTCCCCATATCAGTTTTGCATGCGAGACCCTTTTCCACACAGTGACTTCAAGTGGCTCAGAAATGCGTCAAAATCGTGCCTTCCGTCCTACACACCGCAGCACGTGAGTTTATATACAGATCAGCTCGAAACATTGGTACAGGACCCACTCATTATGTTTCAGGCGACAATTTTCTGAACCTGTAGCCTTGTAGGCAATGTCCCTCATACAAGACGTAAGATTGAATGGATTTTTAGCTGTAGCTGAGAGGTTTGCAACCTGGGCCATTCCAACACTGTGACCTGCTGGCTGCTCCATTCCGCTAGATCAGTTCTGCTGACGAGACGCTTTCTCTGAAGGTTTCTGGTATTGCCTCAGAAATGTGTGAAAAGCCTTCCGCAGGGTCTAGAGAAAGCATCAGCTCTGTTCAAATACATCTTTTGGGTGGGACTGTCATACATGGGGAAAAAATGAAATCTTTCATTTTCCCGCCACAGAAAGCTTTCAAAAAGCTCTGCATGAGTCCTCATCTGGAGACAAGTTCAGCAAACTGTAAGGAGATTGCCCATATGCGACTTAACCACTTGTGGCTAGCTAGAAACACTTAATTCAAGAGTCCCCTACAGCACTTTTGATTAGGAGAGGATTTGTCAAACTATTTCTTCAATTGCCTCGGAAAGGTGTGAACAGCTTGGCAGACGCTACAGAAATCGCAACAGCTCGGGTCAAACCCATGATTTGTACGGCACCTTCACGCAAAGAGAAAAAGTAAAGTTTTCATGCTCGCTGAGTGAAAAATTGTCACAGGCACTATATGAGTCTTGAGTTGGAGCCTTTTTCGAGCGAAAAGTATGGAATTTGGTCGAATGTGCATTAAAAAACTGTACCTAGCTGCATACATTTAGGTCAACATTCCCCTATGTCTGTTTTGGTTACGATTCCGTTTTTCCTCCCCCCAATCACTTGAAGTACCTCAGAAATGTGTGAAAAGCCTTCCCCCGGTTCTGGAGACCACAACAACGCATGTCAGCAACGAGGTATGTGCGGAACTTGCTTGCCCAGAGCAAAATGCAGTCATTCATTCCTACTGACAAGTTGACTTTCACAAGCTCGTGCTCCATTTTGCTGCATGATCCCTCTTTTGAAAAGCGTTTTCACCATGACCTGTCGTGTTTATCACTGTGGTCTTTAAAAAAACTGACTACGTGCGTATAACATTCCCCATATCAGTTTTCCTTGCAAGACACTTTTCCACACAGTGTCCTCAACTTGCTCAGAAACGTCATTTTCGGCTTCAAAAGACGATTTCACCCAGGGGGAGTTTCCCTGCTCCAGATGTAGATTTTTGGCCGCCGCAGACCCGGGGGATGTTTTCAGGATCCAGACGTGGATTTCTGGCTCTGCATCCCGGGTCGCCGTTTCGGCTTCAAAAGTCGATTTAGGCTATCGCAGCCCAGGGGCAAGTTTTCGGGTTCAGGATGTGGATTTTAGCCATCGCACCATGGGTCTCCTATTTCGGCTTTAAAAGTCGATTTCGGCCATCTCTGTCTGAGACGGGCTTTTTCGGTGTCCAGACGTGGATTTATGGCTTTGCAGCCGAGTGGCTGTTTTCGGCTTCTAAAGTTGATTTTGGCCATCAAGGCCCGAGGCGGGATTTTTCTGGCTCCAGACATGGATTTCTGGCTCCGCATCCCGGGTTGCCTTTTTCGGCTTCAAAATCGATTTCGAATATCGCGGCCTGAAGGGGGCTTTTTCAGGCTCCAGACGTGGATTTTGCCCTCGCAGCTCGGGTCAACGTTTTCGGCTTCAAAAGTCGATTTTGGCCATGGCGGCCCAGGGCGGGAGTGTTCGGGCTACAGTCGTGGATTTTGAACTCCGCAGCCCGGGTCGCCGTTTTCAGCATCAAAAATCGATTTTGGCCATCGTAGCCCGGGGGGCCGTTTTCGGGCTCCTGACCTGGATATCCGCCTCTTCAGTCCGAGTTGCCATTTTCGGCTTCAAAAGTCGATTTCCACCACCGCGGCAACGGGAGGAGTTTTCATGCTGTGGACAAGGATTTTGGCCTCCATAGCCCGTGTCTCTGTTTTCGGCTCTAAAAGTCGATTTTGGCCATCGCGGCCCGAGGGGAGCTTTTTCGGGCTCCAGATATGCATTTTGGCGTCCGCAGCCCGGATCGCCGTTTTCGGCTTCAAAAGTCGATTTCAAATATCGTGGCCTGAGGGGAGCTTTTTCGGGCTCCAGACGTGCATTTCTGGCTCCGCAGCCCGGGTCGCCGAATTCGTCTTCAAAAATCAATTTCGGCAATCGCAGCCCGAGCAGGGCTTTTTCGGGGTCCAGACGTGGATTTGAGGCTTTGCAGCCCGGATCACCGGTTTCGGCTTTAAAAATCGATTTTGGCCATCGCAGCCCGGGGGGGTGTTCGGGCTACAGTCATGGATTTTGACCTCTGCAGCCCGGGTCGCCGTTTTCAGCATCAAATGTTGATTTTGGCCATCGTGGCCCCGGGGACCGGTTTCGGGCTCCGGACCTGGATTTCCGCCTCCGCAGTCCAGGTTGCAGTTTTCGGCTTCAAAATTCGATTTAGGCCCAGAAGCAAGTTTTCGGGGGCAGGACGTGGATTTTGGCCTACGCAGCCTGAGTCACCGTTTCCGGCTTCAAAAGTTGATTTCGGCCATCGAGGCCCGAGTGGGGCGTTTTTCGGCTTCAGACGTGGATTTTTGGCTCCGCAGCCCAGGTCGCCGTTTTTGGCTTCAAAAGTCGATTTAGGCCAGGGGCAATTTTTCGGGCTCAGGACGTGGATTTTGGCCTACGCAGCCAGAGTCACCGTTTTCGGCTTCAAAAGTCGATTTCCACCACCACTGCCCCGGGAGGAGTTTTCATGCTGTGGACAAGGATTTTGGCCTCCGTAGCCCGTGTCTCTGTTTTCAGCTCTAAAAGACGATTTTGGCCATCGCGGCCCGAGGGGGGCTTTTTCGGGCTCCAGATGTGGATTTTGGCCTCCGCAGCCCGGGTCGCCGTTTTCAGCATCAAATGTCAATTTTGACCATCGTGGCCCCGGGGACTGTTTTCGCGCTCTGGACCTTGATTTCCGCCTCCGCACTCCAGGTTGCGGTTTTTGGATTCAAAAGTCGATTTAGGCCATCACGGCCCAGGGGCAAGTTTTCATGGTCAGGACGTGGATTTTGGCCTACGCAGCCCGGGTCGCCGTTTTCGGCTTCAAAAGTCGATTTCGGACATCGCGGACCGAGCGGGGCATATTCTAGCTCAGGACGTGGATTTCTGGCTCCGCAGCTGGGTTGCCGTTTTCCGCTTCAAAAGTCGATTTTGACCACCGTGGCCTCAAGGGTAGTTTTCAGGCTGCGGACAAGGATTTTGGCATCCGCAGCCCAGATCGCCATTTTAGGCTTCAAAAGTCGATTTCATCCATCGCGGCCCGGAGGGAGTTTTCGTGCTCCAGATGTAGATTTTGGCCTACGCAACCTGTTTCGGCTTCAAAAGTCGATTTCGGCTATCGCTGCCCGAGCGGACTTTGGCCTCTGCAGCCCGGAGCGGCATTTTCGGCTTCATAAGTGCATTTTGGCCATCGCAGCCCGAGGGGGGCTTCTTTGGGCTCCAGACGTGGATTTTGGCCTCCGCAGACCAGGATGCCGTTTTTGGCGTCAAAAGTCTGTTCCGGCCATCGCGGCCCAAGGATGGCGTTCTTGGGCTCCGGACGTGGATTTCTGGCTCTGCAGTCCGTGTCGCCGTTTTCAGCTTCAAAAGTCGATTTCGGCCATCTAGGCCCGAGGCGGGATTTTTCTGGCTCCAGACATGGATTTCTGGCTCCGCATCCCGGGTTGCCTTTTTCGGCTTCAAAATCGATTTCGAATATCGTGGCCTGAGGGGAGCTTTTTCAGGCTCCAGACGTGGATTTTGGCCTCCGCAGCTCGGGTCAACGTTTTCGGCTTCAAAAGTCGATTTTGGCCATCGTAGCCCAGGGGGCCGTTTTCGGGCTCCTGACCTGGATATCCGCCTCTGCAGTTCGGGTTGCCATTTTCGGCTTCAAAAGTCGATTTAGGCCATCGCGGCTCAGGGGCAATTTTTCGGGCTCAGGACGTGGATTTTGGCGTACGCAGCCATAATCACCGTATTCGGCTCCGCAACCGCGTCAACGTTTTCGGCTTCAAAATCGATTTCGAATATCGCGGCCTGAGGGGAGCTTTTTCAGGCTCCAGACGTGGATTTTGGCCTCCACAAGCTCGGTCGCCGTTTTCAGATTCAAATGTCGATTTCGGCCATCGCGGCCCTAGGAGGCTTTTTCGGGCTCTAGACGTGGATTTCTGGCTCCGCAGCCCGGGTCGCCGTATTCGGCTTCAAAAGTCAATTTCGGCAATCGCAGCCCGAGCGGGGCTTTTTCTGGGTCCAGACGTGGATTTCTGGCTTTGCAGCCCGGGTCGCCGTTTTCGGCTTCAAAAGTTGATTTCGTCCATCGCGGCCCGAGGGGGGCGTTTTCTGGCCCCGGACGTGGATTTCTGGCTCTGCAGTCCGAATCGCCGTTTTCGGCTTCAAAAGTCTGTTCCGGCCCTCTAGGCCCGAGGCGGGATTTTTCTGGCTCCAGACATGGATTTCTGGCTCCGCATCCCAGGTTGCCTTTTTCGGCTTCAAAATCGATTTCGAATATCGAGGCCTGAGGGGGGCTTTTTCAGGCTCCAGACGTGGATTTTGGCCTCCGCAGCCCGGGTCAACGTTTTCGGCTTCAAAAGTAGATTTTGGCCATCGTAGCCCGGGGGGCCGTTTTCGGGCTCCTGACCTGGATATCCGCCTCTGCAGTCCGAGTTACCGTTTTCGGCTTCAAAAGTCCATTTCGTCCATCGTGGCTCGAGGGGGGCTTTTTCGGGCTCCAGACGTGGATTTTGGCCTCCGCAACCTGGGTCGCCATTTTTGGATTCAAATGTTGATTTTGGCCGTCGCGGCCCCCGGGGGGAGTTTTCAGGCTCCAGACGTGGATTTTTGACTCTGCAGCCCGGGTCGCCATTTTCGGCTTCAAAACTCAATTTCAGACATCGCAGCCCGAGCGGGGCATTTTCTAGCTCTGTACGTGGATTTTTGGCTCCGCAGCCGCGTCAACGTTTTCGGCTTCAAAAGTCGATTTTGACCACAGTGGACCCAAAGGGAGTTTTCAGGGTCCGGACAAGGATTTTGTCCTCCGCAGCCCGGGTCGCCATTTTAGGCTTCTAAAGTCAATGTCTACCACCACAGCCTCCGCAGCCAGGGTCGCCGTTTTCGGCTTCAAAAAATGATTTCGGCCATCGCGGTCCAAGGGCGAGGGGGGCGTTTTCTGGCTCAGGACGTGGATTTCTGGCTCCGCATCCCGGGTTGCCTATTTCGGCTTCAAAATCGATTTCGAATATCGCGGCCTGAGGGGAGCTTTTTCAGGCTCCAGACGTGGATTTTGGCCTCCGCAGATCGGGTCAACGTTTTCGGCTTCAAAAGTCGATTTTGGCCATGGCGGCCCAGGGAGGGAGTGTTCGGGCTACAGTCGTGGATTTTGAACTCCGCAGCCTGGGTCGCCGTTTTCAGCATCAAAAATCGATTTTGGCCATCGTAGCCCGGGGGGCCGTTTTCGGGCTCCTGACCTGGATATCCGCCTCTGCAGTCCGGGTTGCCGTTTTCGGCTTCAAAAGTCGATTTAGACCAGGGGCAATTTTTCGGGCTCAGGACGTGGATTTTGGCCTACGCAGCCAGAGTCACCGTTTTCGGCTTCAAAAGTCGATTTCCACCACCACTGCCCCGGGAGGAGTTTTCATGCTGTGGACAAGGATTTTGGCCTCCGTAGCCCGTGTCTCTGTTTTCGGCTCTAAAAGTCGATTTTGGCCATCGCGGCCCGAGAGGGGCTTTTTCGGGCTCCAGATGTGGATTTTGGCCTCCACAGCCCGGGTCACCGTTTTCAGCTCTAAAAGTCGATTTTGACCATCGCGACCCGAGAGGGGCTTTTTCGGGCTCCAGACGTGGATTCTGGCCTCCACATGCTCGGTCGCCGTTTTCGGATTCAAATGTCGATTTCAGCCATCGTGGCCCGGGGGGGAGTTTTCGGGCTCCAGACGTGCATTTCTGGCTCCGCAGCCTGGGTCGCCATATTCGGCTTCAAAAGTCGATTTCGTCCATCACGGCCCGATGGGGGCTTTTTCGGGCTGCAGACATGGATTTCTGGCTTTGCAGCCCGGGTCGGCATTTTCGGCTTCATAATTGGATATTGGCCATCGCAGCCTGAGGGGGGCTTCTTTGGGCTCCAGATGTGGATTTCCGCCTCCACAGCCCGGTTCACAGTTTTCGGCTTCAAAGGTCGATTTCAGCCATCGCGGCCTGAGCGGGGCTTTTTTGGGGTCCAGACGTGGATTTTGGCCTCTGCAACCTGGGTCGCCATTTTTGGATTCAAATGTCGATTTTGGCCGTCGCGGTCCCGGGGGGAGTTTTCGGGCTCCAGACGTGGATTTTTGACTCTGCAGCCCGGGTCGCCGTTTTCGGCTTCAAAACTCAATTTTGGCCATCGCAGCCAGAGCGGGGCATTTTCTAGCACTGTACGTGGATTTCTGGCTCCGCAGCCGCGTCAATGTTTTCGGCTTCAAAAGTCGATTTCGACCACAGTGGACGCAAAGGGAGTTTTCAGGGTCCAGACAAGGATTTTGTCCTCCGCACCCCGGATCGCCATTTTAGGCTTCGAAAGTCAATGTCTACCACCACAGCCTCCGCAGCCAGGGTCGCCGTTTTCGGCTTCAAAAAATGATTTCGGCCAATGCGGTCCAAGGGCGAGGGTGGCGTTTTCTGGATCAGGACGTGGGTTTCTGGCTCCGCAGCCCAGGTCACCGTTTTTGGCTTCAAAAGTCTGTTCCGGCCATCGCGGCCCAAGGATGGCGTTTTTGGGCTCCGGACGTGGATTTCTTGCTCTGCAGTCCGAGTCGCCGTTTTCGGCTTCAAAAGTCGATTTTGGCCATCAAGGCCCGGAGGGGGGGGGGGGAGTTTTCGGGCTCCAGACGTTGATTTCTGGTTCCGCAGCCCGGGTCGCCGTTTTCGGCTTCAAAAGTCGATTTCGGCCATCTAGGCCCGAGGCGGGATTTTTCTGGCTCCAGAAATGGATTTCTGGCTCCGCATCCCGGGTTGCCTTTTTCGGCTTCAAAATCGATTTCGAATATCGCGGCCTGAGGGGAGCTTTTTCAGGCTCCAGACGTGGATTTTGGCCTCCACAAGCTCGGTCGCCGTTTTCAGATTCAAATGTCGTTTTCGGCCATTGCGGCCCTAGGGGGCTTTTTCGGTCTCTAGACGTGGGTTTCTGGCTTCGCAGCCCGGGTCGCCGTATTCGGCTTCAAAAGTCAATTTCGGCAATCGCAGCCCGAGCGGGGCTTTTTCGGGGTCCAGACGTGGATTTCTGGCTCTGCAGCCCGGTTCGCCGTTTTCGGCTTCAAAAGTCGATTTCGTCCATCGCAGCCCGAGGGGGGCTTTTTCGGGCTCCAGACGTGGATTTTGGCCTCCGCAACCTGGGTCGCCGTTTTCGGCTTCAAAACTCAATTTCGGCCATCGCAGCCCGAGCGGCCCAAGGATGGCGTTTTTGGGCTCCAGACATGGATTTCTGGCTCTGCAGTCCGAGTCACCGTTTTCGGCTTCAAAAGTCGATTTCGGCCATCTAGGCCCAAGGCGGGATTTTTCTGGCTCCAGACATGGATTTCTGGCTCCGCATCCCGGGTTGTCTTTTTCGGCTTCAAAATCGATTTCGAATATCGCGGCCTGAGGGGAGCTTTTTCAGGCTCCAGATGTGGATTTTGGCCTCCGCAGATCGGGTCAACGTTTTCAGCTTCAAAAGTCGATTTTGGCCATGGCGGCCCAGGGAGGGAGTGTTCGGGCTACAGTCGTGGATTTTGAACTCCGCAGCCCGGGTCGCCGTTTTCAGCATAAAAAATCGATTTTGGCCATCGTAGCCCGGGAGGCCGTTTTCAGGCTCCTGACCTGGATATCCGCCTCTGCAGTCCGAGTTGCCGTTTTAGGCTTCAAAAGTTGATTTCGTCCATCGCGGCCCGAGGCGGGCGTTTTCGGGCTCCAGACGTGCATTTCTGGCTCCGCAGCCTGGGTCGCTGTATTCGGCTTCAAAAGTCAATTTCGGCCATCTTAGCCCGAGAGGGGCTTTTTCGGGGTCCAGACGTGGATTTCTGGCTTTGCAGCCCCGGTCGCCGTTTTCGGCTTTAAAAGTCGATTTTGGGTGTGTTCGGGCTACAGTCGAGGATTTTTATGTCCGCAGCCCGGGTCGCCGTTTTCAGCATCAAATGTCAATTTTGGCTATCATGGCCCCGGGGACTGTTTTCGCACTCTTGACCTTGATTTCCGCCTCTGCAGTACAGGTTGCGTTTTTCGGATTCAAAAGTTGATTTAGGCCATTGTGGTCCAGGGGCAAGTTTTCGTGGTCAGGACGTGGATTTCGGCCTACGCAGCCCGGGTAGCCGTTTTTGGATTCAAAAGTTGATTTTGGACCAAGCGTGGCTTTTTCAGGCTGCATAATCCCTCTTTTGAAAAGCGTTTTCAGCAAGACCAGTTGTGTTTATTACTGTGGTCTTTAGAAAACTGACTAGCTGCGTATAACATTCCCCATATCAGTTGCACCCTGGGCCATTCGAAGAGTGTGACCCATGTATACAACATTCCGCTAGATCAGTTCTGCTTACGAGACGCTGTCTCTCGAGGTTTCTGGTATCGCCTCAGAAATGTGTGAAAAGCCTTCCACACGGTCTAGAGAAAGCAACAGCTCTGTTCCACTACATCTTATGGGTGGAACTGTCATACATGGAGAAAAATGAAAGCTGTTTTTCCCGCAACAGAAAGCTTTCAAAAGCTCTGCATGAGCCCTCATCTGGAGACAAGTTCACCAAACTCTACGGAGTTTGCCCATATGCGACTTTACAAACTGTGACTAGCTAGAAACACTTCATTCAACATTCCCCTACAACACTTCTAATTACGAGAGGAGTTGTCAAGCTGTGACTGTGCGTTGGGGGTCCCCCGTCTCCTGCACCCTGAAATGGCACAAACAGACTGGGAAGTTCGGGTCCTCTGTGTGGGAACCCCCCCTGGGGCCATGGGTGCTCCCCTTGACTCAGGCCGGCCGTGGCGAAGCCCCACATGAGCTGGCTTCCCTCTGTCCACTCGCCGCCCCGCTCCAGGGCGACTGGCACAGGCCTGTCCTCGGGGGTCACACCCACCCTTCCGCTGGCCTTGACCTCTGGCCAGGGTCTCTCAGGCCGGGGCCATGAGCCCAGCGAGCCTTCTCTGGACAGCCAGGGCGGCTTCCACCCCCGATGCTCCATCCAGGGAGGTCTTCCCCTCCCATAACTCTCTCAGGGTATGTCTACACTACCCCGCTAGTTCGAACTAGCGGGGTAATGTATGCATACCGCACTTGCTAATGAAGCCCGGGATTTGAATTTCCCGGGCTTCATTAGCATAAGCGGGGAGCCGCCATTTTTAAATCCCCGCTGCTTCGAACCCCGTGTAGCGCGGCTACACGGGGCTCGAACTAGGTAGTTCGGACTAGGGTCCTATTCCGAACTACCGTTACTCCTCGTGAAACGAGGTGTACCGGTAGTTCGGAATAGGCACCCTAGTCCGAACTACCTAGTTCAAGCCCCGTGTAGCCGCGCTACACGGGGTTCGAAGCAGCGGGGATTTAAAAATGGCGGCTCCCCGCTTATGCTAATGAAGCCCGGGAAATTCAAATCCCGGGCTTCATTAGCAAGTGCGGTATGCATACATTACCCTCCTAGTTCGAACTAGGAGGGTAGTGTAGACATACCCTCAGCAAGCCCAGAGGGTCCTCTATCTGGGGTAGAGACCCCCAAGCCGCTTTCCTACTGTCTGGAGTCACAGGACCGGCAGTACCAAATACAGCAGCTTGAGGCGATACTTTTGGGGGACGACCAGCTGCCGCTGGACCCCCCATGCCCTGACCTTCCTGGGGGGAAGCCATTCCCGGAACAGGAGTCCACGCTCCCACAGGAATCTCTCCTGGCCACCTCCTCCCAGGGGCTGAGCTGCACGGAGGCCAGCCTGGTCCCTCAGCCTCTGCAAGGAGGGGTCTGCCTGCACCTCAGCCTGGAATTCAGCTGCTGGGGCAGGGATCGGGACCTGTTCCCCACCTTTACCTAGGTCCGGAGTCCCAGCCTGGCTGGACCCCATGTCCACTGGGATGGGACCCTGAGGACGCTGCCAGGAGTCCTCCCCTGGACCCAGGTTGTCAGCCCCCCGCTGGCTCTGGCTCTGGCTCCGGATAGTGACTAGAGCCCGCTGGGATTCATGGGGCCACTCCACTAGGTCATTCCCCATCAGCACCTCGGTGGGCAATTGCGGGTGCACCCCCACTTCCTTGAGGCCTTCCTTCGCCCCCCATTTCAGATGCACCCAGGCTACAGGCACCTTCAACGGGGACCCATCTATGCCCTTCAGGGTCAGCTGGGTATGGGGCAGTATCCGCTCTGGGGCCACTATATCGGATCGGGCCAGAGTCACCTCCGCCCCCGTGTCCCAGAAGCCCGTCACCTTCCTACCATCCACCTCCAGGGGTATGAGGTACTTGCTCCGCAGGGGCCGTCCTGCCCCCACACGGTAGACAGAGAAATCCGCCTCCTGAGAATCAGACCTCCCAGGGGAGGTGCACTGAGCATCCTTCCCCTCTCTCTGAGCTGAGGTTTGCCTGCCAGCCCCTGCCTCTGGGGCAGCCTGCCCTTCCTCCCGCCCCAGCCAGTTAACCCTGGAAAGTCCCAGGTCATGGAACCTGGTGCACTGAGCCCTCTTGTGGCCTTTTTGCCCACAGCGCTGGCAAGTTAGGCTTTGGGCTGTCTCTGTCCAGGCCCTGGCTGGTTCTCTGGGGCACAGACGACCTGTTCCTTGGTCTCGCCCCGTAGTTGACTCCCTCCGTCGCTCAGCCGAGATCCGGTCTCTGCGCGGTTCCCTTTCTCTCCGGGACTCCCTTTCACACCCGGACCGGCTCTCCGTGAACTCATCCGCCAGCCTCCCGGCCTCCTGGGGGTTCTCTGGTCTTCGGTCCATGAGCCACAGCCTCAGTTTGGGTGGGCATGCTTCATAGAACTGCTCCATCATGAACAGCTTGAGCAGCTCCTCTGTGGTCTGGGCTCCGACTCCAGACATCCACTTGCGGCCGTATTGTGACAGGCGGGAGGCCAGATCCACATAGGTCTCCTGTGGCCCTTTCTGTACCCCCCGGAACTTCTTCCTCTACATCTCGGGGGCCAGCCCGAACTTGTGCAGCAGGGCCTCCTTGACTCGGCTGTAATCCCCTGGCTGTAGGTCCTCCAGCTGACTGAGCACTCCGGCCGCCTCCTGGCTCAGTGCGGGGACGAGCTCCTGCAGCCAGTCAGCTGGGGGGACCCGTTGAAGTCCACAGGCCCTCTCAAAGGAGCTGAGGAACCCGTCTATGTAGCCCATGTCCTTCAATTGGGCCACCACGAGCCTCTCCAAGCGTCTGGCAGTCCCGGGACCCTGGGGCCCATCCACTCTTGGCGCAGCCGGTGCCCCGCTGGTTCTCCGCTCTGCCATGGCCAGCTCATGCTGTCGCTGCCTCTCTCGGTCCTGGCGGTCCCTTTCTCGATCTTGGCGCTCCTTCTCTCGGTCCTCTACTTCCAATTCCTTGATCCGCAGCTGGATCTCCAGCCGCCGCAGCTCCGCTGGGCTGGCCCCTGCCCTAGATGGGCTACGGCTTGCAGGCCTCCCGGGAGATGCTGTCTCATCTCTCCGGTGGGTTAAAGCGTTCCTCCCCCTCTCTGAGACTGACACACTCTCAGGGGGGGTCTGGCTGCTTCCCCTGGGGACAAGATCCTGGCCCTGTGGCTGGTCATTCTCTTCCAGCTGGGCCTTGGCTCCTTTCTGCACAGGCAAGCCCCTCTCTCTGCACAGCCCCACCAGCTCTGCTTCCAAGAGTCGGGCGTAGGCCATCTGCCCGCTGGGCCCCTCGGTGCAGACTCACCAGTCTAGTGCTGCAGCGCCCCACAATTCCCAGGAACCGCTTCGCTCTGTCTCCAGCACGCCTTGCTCCAGGGCTCTTGCTTCTACAGCGCCTTGTCGCTTGCCGCTGGAAGCTCCATCCACGGGGTGCAGTGCATCCCGCTCCTGACACCAGTGTGACGGCGCATTGGGGGTCCCCCGTCTCCTGCACCCCGAAATGGCACAAACAGACTGCACCAGCCGGTGGAATAGAGGAAGTTTATCGCCTCTCCAGGATACAGCACAGCACCGATGTAATCTGGTCACAGAGCTGGGCTAGGATGCCTCAGGCCCCCTTGAGATGGGGGAGACTGGGCCCCTAAACTCCAGCCCCTTTCCCTAGGCTGTCTCCTCCATGCTCCCAGCCAGCAACTAACTAACTCCCTTCCAGCCCTGCCCCCCAGCCAGGGCAGCATTCCACCTTCCTTTGTTCCTCTCCATGGGGGGTCTCTGGCCATACTGGTTTGCATAGTGACTCATCCTGTTTTGCTGGGTCGTGGTACCCACGGCAGCCAGTGGGGGTTACCCCAGAGCCAGCAGCATAGAAACCAGCCAGGTACCCCCACTACGTCACAGTTCTCCCCCCTCCGAGAGCGAACTGAGCAGGGTCACTCCGCTCGTGACCTAGGGAAGTTCGGGTCCTCTGCGTGGGAAACCCTCTTGGGGCCATGGGTGCTCCCCTTGACTCAGGCCGGCCGTGGCGAGGCCCCACATGAGCTGGCTTCCCTCTGTCCACTCGCCGCCCCGCTCCAGGGCGACTGGCACAGGCCTGTCCTCGGGGGTCACACCCACCCTTCCGCTGGCCTTGACCTCTGGCCAGGGTCTCTCGGGCTGGGGCCATGAGCCCAGCGAGCCTTCTCTGGACAGCCAGGGCGGCTTCCACCCCCGATGCTCCATCCAGGGAGGTCTTCCCCTCCCATAACTCTCTCAGCAAGCCCCGAGGGTCCTCTATCTGGGGTAGAGACCCCCAGCCGCTTTCCTACTGTCTTGGGCCTTCCCGCCCCTCTGGCAGGAGTCACAGGACCGGCAGTACCGCTGCACGGCTGTAAAGATTCCCGGCCAATAGAAGTGTTGGAGCAGCCTCAGCTGGGTGCTCCGGATCCCCCGTTGACTCCCAACGGGGACGTCGTGGGCCAAATACAGCAGCTTGAGGCGATACTTTCGGGGGACGACCAGCTGCCGCTGGACCCCCCATGCCCTGACCTTCCTGGGGGGAAGCCATTCCCGGAACAGGAGTCCACGCTCCCACAGGAATCTCTCCTGGCCACCTCCTCCCAGGGGCTGAGCTGCACGGAGGCCAGCCTGGTCCCTCAGCCTCTGCAAGGAGGGGTCTGCCTGCACCTCAGCCTGGAATTCAGCTGCTAAGGCAGGGATCGGGACCTGTTCCCCACCTTTACCTAGGTCCGGAGTCCCAGCCTGGCTGGACCCCATGTCCACTGGGATGGGACCCTGAGGACGCTGCCAGGAGTTCTCCCCTGGACCCAGGTTGTCAGCCCCCCGCTGGCTCTGGCTCTGGCTCCGGATAGTGACTAGAGCCCGCTGGGATTCATGGGGCCACTCCTCTAGGTCATTCCCCATCAGCACCTCGGTGGTCAAGTGCGGGTGCACCCCCACTTCCTTGAGGCCTTCCTTCGCCCCCCATTTCAGATGCACCCGGGCTACAGGCACCTTCAACGGGGACCCATCTATGCCCTTCAGGGTCAGCTGGGTATGGGGTAGTATCCGCTTTGGGGCCACTATATCGGATCGGGCCAGAGTCACCTCCGCCCCCGTGTCCCAGAAGCCCGTCACCTTCCTACCATCCACCTCCAGGGGTATGAGGCACTTGCTCCGCAGGGGCCGTCCTGCCCCCACTCGGTACACGGAGAAATCCGCCTCCTGAGAATCAGACCTCCCAAGGGAGGTGCACTGAGCATCCTTCCCCTCTCTCTGAGCTGAGGTTTGCCTGCCAGCCCCTGCCTCTGGGGCAGCCTGCCCTTCCTCCCGCCCCAGCCAGTTAACCCTGGAAAGTCCCAGGTCATGGGACCTGGTGCACTGAGCCCTCTTGTGGCCTTTTTGCCCACAGCGCTGGCAAGTTAGGCTTTGGGATGTCTCTGTCCAGGCCCTGGCTCGTTCTCTGGGGCACAGACGACCTGTTCCTTGGTCTCGCCCCGTAGTTGACTCCCTCCGTCGCTCAGCCGAGATCCGGTCTCTGCGCGGTTCCCTTTCTCTCCGGGACTCCCTTTCACACCCGGACCGGCTCTCCGTGAACTCATCCGCCAGCCTCCCGGCCTCCTGGGGGTTCTCTGGTCTTCGGTCCTTGAGCCACAGCCTCAGTTTGGGTGGGCATGCTTCATAGAACTGCTCCATCATGAACAGCTTGAGCAGCTCCTCTGCGGTCTGGGCTCCGACTCCAGACACCCACTTGCGGCCGTATTGCGACAGGCGGGAGGCCAGATCCACATAGGTCTCCCGTGGCCCTTTCTGTACCCCCCGGAACTTCTTCCTCTACATCTCGGGGGTCAGCCCGAACTTGTGCAGCAGGGCCTCCTTGACTCGGTTGTAATCCCCTGGCTGTAGGTCCTCCAGCTGACTGAGCACTCCGGCTGCCTCCTGGCACAGTGCGGGGACGAGCTCCTGCAGCCAGTCAGCTGGGGGGACCCGTTGAAGTCCACAGGCCCTCTCAAAGGAGCTGAGGAACCCGTCTATGTCGCCCATGTCCTTCAATTGGGCCACCACGAGCCTCTCCAAGCGTCTGACAGTCCCGGGACCCTGGGGCCCATCCACTCTTGGCGCAGCCGGTGCCCCGCTGGTTCTCCGCTCTGCCATGGCCAGCTCATGCTGTCGCTGCCTCTCTCGGTCCTGGCGGTCCCTTTCTCGAACTTGGCGCTCCTTCTCTCGGTCCTCTACTTCCAATTCCTTGATCCGCAGCTGGATCTCCAGCCGCCGCAGCTCCGCTGGGCTGGCCCCTGCCCTAGATGGGCTACGGCTTGCAGGCCTCCCGGGAGACGCTGTCTCATCTCTCCGGTGGGTTCCAGCGCTCCTCCCCCTCTCTGAGACTGACACACTCTCAGGGGGGGACTGGCTGCTTCCCCTGGGGACAAGATCCTGGCCCTGTGGCTGGTCATTCTCTTCCAGCTGGGCAATCAGCTGGGCCTTGGCTGCTTTCTGCACAGGCAAGCCCCTCTCTCTGCACAGCCCCACCAGCTCTGCTTTCAAGAGTCGGGCGTAGGCCATCTGCCCGCTGGGCCCCTCGGTGCAGACTCACCAGTCTAGTGCTGCAGCGCCCCACGATTCCCAGGAACCGCTTCGCTCTGTCTCCAGCACGCCTTGCTCCAGGGCTCTTGCTTCTACAGCGCCTTGTCGCTTGCCGCTGGAAGCTCCATCCACGGGGTGCAGTGCATCCCGCTCCTGACACCAGTGTGACGGCGCATTGGGGGTCCCCCGTCTCCTGCACCCCGAAATGGCACAAACAGACTGCACCAGCCGGTGGAATAGAGGAAGTTTATCGCCTCTCCAGGATACAGCACAGCACCGATGTAATCTGGTCACAGAGCTGGGCTAGGATGCCTCAGGCCCCCTTGAGATAGGGGAGACTGGGCCCCTAAACTCCAGCCCCTTTCCCTAGGCTGTCTCCTCCATGCCCCCAGCCAGCAACTAACTAACTCCCTTCCAGCCCTGCCCCCCAGCCAGGGCAGCATTCCACCTTCCTTTGTTCCTCTCCATGGGGGGTGTCTGGCCATACTGGTTTGCACAGTGACTCATCTTGTTTTGCTGGGTCGTGGTACCCACGGCAGCCAGTGGGGGTTACCCCAGAGCCAGCAGCATAGAAACCAGCCAGGTACCCCCACTACGTCACACAAGCCATTTCTTGTATTGCCTCTGAAAGGTGTGAAAAATTTGCTAGACGCTAGAGAAACCGCAACAACTCGGGTCAAGCCCATGATTTATATGGCACCTTCATGTAGAGAGAAAAAGTAAAGTTTTCAAGCTCGCTGAGTATAACGTTGTCACAGAAACGACATGAGTCTTGATTTGGAGCCTTTTTCCAGGTGAAAGGTATGGAATGTGGTGGAATGTGCAGTTAAACACTCTATCTATCTGCATACATTTAGGTCAACATTCCCCTATGTCAGTTTTGTTTACGATTTCGTCTTTCCTCCCCCAATCACTTGAAGTACCTCAGAAATATGTGAAAAGCCTTCCCCAGGTTCTGGAGAACACAACAACGCATCTCAGCTATGAGGTATGTGCGGAACTTCCTTGCAGAGAGCAACATGCAGGCGTTCATTCCCACTGACAAGACGACTTTCACAAGCTCGTGCTTCCACCCCCGATGCTCCATCCAGGGAGGTCTTCCCCTCCCATAACTCTCTCAGCAAGCCCCGAGGGTCCTCTATCTGGGGTAGAGACCCCCAGCCGCTTTCCTACTGTCTTGGGCCTTCCCGCCCCTCTGGCAGGAGTCACAGGACCGGCAGTACCGATGCACGGCTGTAAAGATTCCCGGCCAATAGAAGTGTTGGAGCAGCCTCAGCTGGGTGCTCCGGATCCCCCGTTGACTCCCAACGGGGAAGTCGTGGGCCAAATACAGCAGCTTGAGGCGATACTTTTGGGGGACGACCAGCTGCCGCTGGACCCCCCATGCCCTCACCTTCCTGGGGGGAAGCCATTCCCGGAACAGGAGTCCACGCTCCCACAGGAATCTCTCCTGGCCACCTCCTCCCAGGGGCTGAGCTGCACGGAGGCCAGCCTGGTCCCTCAGCCTCTGCAAGGAGGGGTCTGCCTGCACCTCAGCCTGGAATTCAGCTGCTGAGGCAGGGATCGGGACCTGTTCCCCACCTTTACCTAGGTCCGGAGTCCCAGCCTGGCTGGACCCCATGTCCACTGGGATGGGACCCTGAGGATGCTGCCAGGAGTCCTCCCCTGGACCCAGGTTGTCAGCCCCCCGCTGGCTCTGGCTCTGGCTCTGGCTCCGGATAGTGACTAGAGCCCGCTGGGATTCATGGGGCCACTCCTCTAGGTCATTCCCCATCAGCACCTCGGTGGTCAAGTGCGGGTGCACCCCCACTTCCTTGAGGCCTTCCTTCGCCCCCCATTTCAGATGCACCCGGGCTACAGGCACCTTCAACGGGGACCCATCTATGCCCTTCAGGGTCAGCTGGGTATGGGGTAGTATCCGCTTTGGGGCCACTATATCGGATCGGGCCAGAGTCACCTCCGCCCCCGTGTCCCAGAAGCCCGTCACCTTCCTACCATCCACCTCCAGGGGTATGAGGCACTTGCTCCGCAGGGGCCGTCCTGCCCCCACCCGGTACACGGAGAAATCCGCCTCCTGAGAATCAGACCTCCCAAGGGAGGTGCACTGAGCATCCTTCCCCTCTCTCTGAGCTGAGGTTTGCCTGCCAGCCCCTGCCTCTGGGGCAGCCTGCCCTTCCTCCCGCCCCAGCCAGTTAACCCTGGAAAGTCCCAGGTCATGGGACCTGGTGCACTGAGCCCTCTTGTGGCCTTTTTGCCCACAGCGCTGGCAAGTTAGGCTTTGGGCTGTCTCTGTCCAGGCCCTGGCTGGTTCTCTGGGGCACAGACGACCTGTTCCTTGGTCTCGCCCCGTAGTTGACTCCCTCCGTCGCTCAGCCGAGATCCGGTCTCTGCGCGGTTCCCTTTCTCTCCGGGACTCCCTTTCACACCCGGACCGGCTCTCCGTGAACTCATCCGCCAGCCTCCCGGCCTCCTGGGGGTTCTCTGGTCTTCGGTCCTTGAGCCACAGCCTCAGTTTGGGTGGGCATGCTTCATAGAACTGCTCCATCATGAACAGCTTGAGCAGCTCCTCTGCGGTCTGGGCTCCGACTCCAGACACCCACTTGCGGCCGTATTGCGACAGGCGGGAGGCCAGATCCACATAGGTCTCCCGTGGCCCTTTCTGTACCCCCCGGAACTTCTTCCTCTACATCTCGGGGGTCAGCCCGAACTTGTGCAGCAGGGCCTCCTTGACTCGGTTGTAATCCCCTGGCTGTAGGTCCTCCAGCTGACTGAGCACTCCGGCCGCCTCCTGGCTCAGTGCGGGGACGAGCTCCTGCAGCCAGTCAGCTGGGGGGACCCGTTGAAGTCCACAGGCCCTCTCAAAGGAGCTGAGGAACCCGTCTATGTCGCCCATGTCCTTCAGTTGGGCCACCACGAGCCTCTCCAAGCGTCTGGCAGTCCCGGGACCCTGGGGCCCATCCACTCTTGGCGCAGCCGGTGCCCCGCTGGTTCTCCGCTCTGCCATGGCCAGCTCATGCTGTCGCTGCCTCTCTCGGTCCTGGCGGTCCCTTTTTTCGAACTTGGCGCTCCTTCTCTCGGTCCTCTACTTCCAATTCCTTGATCCGCAGCTGGATCTCCAGCCGCCGCAGCTTCGCTGCGCTGGCCCCTGCCCTAGATGGGCTACGGCTTGCAGGCCTCCCGGGAGACGCTGTCTCATCTCTCCGGTGGGTTCCAGCGCTCCTCCCCCTCTCTGAGACTGACACACTCTCAGGGGGGGGTCTGGCTGCTTCCCCTGGGGACAAGATCCTGGCCCTGTGGCTGGTCATTCTCTTTCAGCTGGGCAATCAGCTGGGCCTTGGCTGCTTTCTGCACAGGCAAGCCCCTCTCTCTGCACAGCCCCACCAGCTCTGCTTTCAAGAGTCGGGCGTAGGCCATCTGCCCGCTGGGCCCCTCGGTGCAGACTCACCAGTCTAGTGCTGCAGCGCCCCACGATTCCCAGGAACCGCTTCGCTCTGTCTCCAGCATGCCTTGCTCCAGGGCTCTTGCTTCTACAGCGCCTTGTCGCTTGCCGCTGGAAGCTCCATCCACAGGGTGCAGTGCATCCCGCTCCTGACACCAGTGTGACGGCGCATTGGGGGTCCCCTGTCTCCTGCACCCCGAAATGGCACAAACAGACTGCACCAGCCGGCGGAATAGAGGAAGTTTATTGCCTCTCCAGGATACAGCACAGCACCGATGTAATCTGGTCACAGAGCTGGGCTAGGATGCCTCAGGCCCTCTTGAGATGGGGGAGACTGGGCCCCTAAACTCCAGCCCCTTTCCCTAGGCTGTCTCCTCCATGCCCCCAGCCAGCAACTAACTAACTCCCTTCCAGCCCTGCCCCCCAGCCAGGGCAGCATTCCACCTTCCTTTGTTCCTCTCCATGGGGGGTGTCTGGCCATACTGGTTTGCACAGTGACTCATCCTGTTTTGCTGGGTCGTGGTACCCACGGCAGCCAGTGGGGGTTACCCCAGAGCCAGCAGCATAGAAACCAGCCAGGTACCCCCACTACGTCACACAAGCCATTTCTTGTATTGCCTCTGAAAGGTGTGAAAAATTTGCTAGATGCTAGAGAAACCGCAACAACTCGGGTCAAGCCCAGTGTGGCGGGTTTACGGGTGCGAGCGTCTCGTGTCCCCTCTTCTTGGCTTCGAACAGAGCCAGGGGCAGGGCTCCGCGGACCCACCACCTTCGTTGCCCTCCTTGTCCCTAACCCCAGGGTTTGTTGGCAGGGCCTGCTGGGGGTGCGATCACCTCCCGACCAGTGGCGGCCGAGAGGGTTCGGTAAACCCCGAGTTTGGACCCCCTCCTCCGGCCAGAGGGAGAGGGTTGGTCGTGGCGTGGTTGGGGAAAAGGAGTTGGGGTCCTGGTCCTTGGAAGTTTCTGCGGCTGGTGCAGTTCACCGAGCTTTCAGTTCTCGAGAGTTGCAGGGAGGGTGGGGGAGTGGGGGACCCGGGCCCTCCCTCACCACTGGGTCCCAGCCCGAGGCCCTAAGTGGAGTTGGCGTCTAAACGTCGCCCTCCACGGCGGATGGGGCGTCAGCCCTCAACTCCTCCGCCCATGGGCGCCAAAAGGGCCCTGCCTCGGGCTCCTTCCACTCCCTGCTTGTCCGCCCCGGAGATGGGACTGATCGGGGTGCACTCACCGCGTCGCAGTCTCTGGGTGCGTCCCAGTGCGAGCCGCCAGCTGCCGACGCCGTCCTTCCTGGTCGCCCCGGGGGCCGGGACCTTGGTGCCCCTGGAAGCCAGGGTCGCCACCTCCTCGCTCCTGCCCCCCCCTCCGACTGCCTGGCCGCCACCTTTATGGGCGCCGGAGAGTGACGTCTGGGCGCTCCGCCCCGCCCGTACTCCACCGCCACCCCCTCCCTTGCCCCAGCGTGGGCCCGTGCCCCGTTTAGAGCCGCAAGCCGGGGCGGGCGGGCTGTCCGCTTCCACGCGGTCCGCGCCCTCCCCCGCTCCCGGCGGGGTGCCCCGGGTTGGGCTCGCCGCTGCCCCAACTCCGGGGCTGCGATGCCGGTCAGCACGCCGCTTGCGGCGCGTGGTTTTTCCCGAGGGAGGGGGAGTCCCGCCCCCTCCTCTAATGCGGACCCCGCCGGGTCCGTAACACACCTCCCCCTCTTGGAGAGGCTCTCCCCGGGTGGAGACTGTTTCCAGATTCGGGAGAAAAAGTCTGCATTCTGGTGGGTCACCCCAGGCCGATGCACCACCTCAAAACAGTATGGCTGCAAGGCCAGGTACCACCGCATTATACGTGCGTTCGTCTCTTTCATAGAGTTCAACCAAAACAAGGGTGCGTGATCAGTCACCAACTTAAATTTATTCCCCCACAAATAATACCGTAAAGTGTCAATCGCCCACTTCACCGCAAGTGCCTCCTTCTCTATCGTAGCGTATGCCCTCTCGCGTGGCCGCAGTTTTCGGCTGAGGTAGAGGACCGGCTGGTCCGCGCCTTGTTCCTCTTGGGCTAGTACTGCCCCCAGTCCCACCTCCGAGGCATCTGTATAAAGGATAAATGGTTTGTCAAAGTTCGGCTGCCTCAGCACTGGGGCTGAGGCCAGTTTCTCTTTTAAGGCCCGGAAAGCGTGCTCAGCCTGTGGGTTCCACCTCACCCTGGCCGGTTCTGTATTCCTTATAAGCTCCGTTAATGGGGCTGCCAGTGAGGCGAATTGGGGCACAAATCGCCAATAGTATCCGGCCAGCCCCAGGAACTGGCGGATCTGTTTTTTGGTTGTTGGGATGGGGTAGTCTTTCAGGGCTTGTACCTTGCTGTAAATTGGTTTCAATTTCCCCCGTCCTACTGCATACCCCAGGTAAGAGACCTCCCGTTGGGCAAAGTGGCATTTACGGGGGTTGGCCGTGAGGCCCGCCTTACCCAGGGCTGTCAACACAGCATCGACGTGCTTTAGGTGTTCTCCCCATGTTGGGCTATAGATGACAATGTTGTCGATGTATGCGGCAGCGTATTCCTAATGGGGTGTCAGTACCTGGTCCATCACCCGTTGGAAGGTCGCTGCCGCCCCGTGGAGGCCGAAAGGCATGGTCCGAAACTGGAATAATCCGAAGGGAGTCGAGAAGGCTGTCTTTTCCCGTGCTGCGGGGTCCAGGGGGATCTGCCAATAGCCCTTTGACAAATCTAGGGTTGTTATATAGGCCGCCTGCCCGAGTCGCTCCAGCAGTTCGTCTACCCTCGGCATTGGGTAAGCGTCGAACCGGGACACGGAGTTTACCTTTCTGAAGTCTATACAAAATCGGGTGGCGCCGTCGGGTTTGGGGACCAGGACGATCGGGCTGCGCCATTCGCTGGCCGATTCTTCTATCACCCCCCACCGTTGCATCTGCTGCAGCTCCTGCTTGACCGTGTCCCACATCTTTCGGGGGAGAGGGCGTAGGGGCTCCCGCACGGTCCGGCCTTCCTCGGTTATAATCCTGTGTAGCCCCAGCATCGTATAGCCCGGTCTGGTCATCAGGGTCGCTTGGTGCCCCTGGAGCATTTCCTTCAGCTGACCCTGTTGGGGGGGTGTCAGCTCCGGATCCCAGGAGAGCTCGGTCTGTTCGCCTTCTTGCCCCCCCCCAGGGCCCCAGATCCTCCCCTTCGGAGGGTGGTGCGATTAGCAGGGCCTCTCGGGGTACCCATTTCTTTAGTAGGTTGACGTGGAAGAGCTGTGTTCCTTGCCTGCGGCCTGTTAGCCGCACTTCATAATCCACCTCCCCCACTCTCTTAACCACTTCGAAGGGTCCCTGCCACTGCGCTAGTAGTTTGGATTCTGTCGTGGGGAGGAGCAGCATGACTCGGTCCCCCGGGTGGAAGACCCGTTGGCGTGCATGGGCATCGTAATACTTTACTTGGCGCCTCTGGCTATTCTCGAGGTTTAATCGGGCGTACTCGCCCAGCCGGCTTAACTTCTCCCTTAGTTGAGTGATGTAGTGGACCGTCCCCCGTCCTGACCCCGTCGGTTGCTCCCAGCCCTCCCTCAGGAGATCGAGGATCCCACGGGGCCGCCGACCGTATAGCAACTCGAACGGTGACAAGCCGGTCGACGCCTGGGGGACCTCTCGCACCTCAAATAGGAGGCTCGGGAGCATTAGGTCCCACCCCCGGGGGTCTTCTTGCACGAACCGCCGCAGCATACCTTTGAGCGTCTGGTTAAATCGTTCTACTAGACCGTCCGTCTGCGGGTGGTAGACCGATGTTTGCAGTCGTTTGATCTTCAGCAGTGTGCACAGTTCTTTCATCAGCCGGGAGGTTACGTTGGGTCCTTGATCCGTGAGGATCGCCTGCGGCAGTCCCACCCGCGAAAAAATCTGCAAGAGTTCCCGGGCCAGGGTCGGGGCCTTTGTATCCCTCAGAGGGACCGCTTCCGGGTAGCGGGTGGCGTAGTCTATCACTACCATAATAAATCGGTGCCCCCTCCCTGATGGCTCCAAGGGTCCCACCAGGTCCATGGCCACCCGCTCGAACGGAGTCTCTACTATTGGGAAGGGCACCAGGGGGGCCCTCGGCACCCGGGCAGAGGCGGTCTTCTGGCACTCGGGGCACGATGCGCAGAAATCCTGCACTGCCCGGAAGACCCCCGGCTAATAGAATCGCTGCAGGACCCGTTCTAATGTTTTTTCGCACCCTAGGTGCCCCGCCCAGGGGTTCGCATGCCCCAACTCCAGTACTTCCCGGCGGAATCGGGTGGGAACTACTAGCTGTTTCTGCACTTCCCCCCCTTTGCCCTCTGTAACCCGGTACAAGCGGTCCTCCCATACCTGGAATCGGGGTCCTTGCAGCGGCCCCCCCGGGCCTTGCTCCGGGTCCTCTGGCACCCCGGCTTGGTCCCAGGCGTTCTGTAGGGTGGGGTCCATTCTCTGCTCTGTCATGAAGTCCGGGGCTGTCTCTATCTCCAAGCAGGCGGCCCCGCCGCGGGGTTCCCCGTCGCGGTACCCCCCCCAGGGTTCCATGGCACCCCCTCGGACCGTGGGGTCAGTCGGGCTCCGAAGCAAGGTTCCAAACCCGGGCCAGTCTCGTCCTATGAGGAGGGGGTATGGCAAGGTCTGGGCCTTCCCCACCCGCCAAAGCCGGTCCTGCCCGCCCCCGCTCAGGCGGACCTGGACGGTGGGGTAAGCGCGGGTGTCCCCGTGAACACATCTCATCCAGACTGGCTCCCCTTCCGGCCGTCGGGGGGGGGGATGAGGTCGGCCCGGACGAGCGTCACCGATGACCCGGAGTCCACCAGGGCTCTAACCTGCTGCCCTTCCACCATCATGTCTCGCACGACTCGGTTCCCCTCGTTGGCCTGGTCCCCCTCCGGGCTGGCCCCCTCCCCTTGGTTCAGGGTACAGTCCATCAAGGTGCATTCCCGCTTAAAGTGGCCCATTTGTCCGCACTGAAAGCAGGGGCCGCGGGTCCCGGCCCAGGCCTCTCTCGGCACCTTCTCCGGCGGCTCGTCCCCGCTAGTCCTCTCCGGGGGGGGGGGGGTGCGACCATACCGGAGCTAAGCAGGGGATGTTGTCCCGCGCCCGGCTTGTCTCCGGGGGGGGGGGGGTTTCCTTCCCTATGGGCTTCCCCACGATCCGGGGCCCCCCTACCTTCGTGCCGGGTAACACCTCTCGTCTGACGCCACCCTCCTCTTGCTCCGCTAGGAGGTGTGCCTCCATTAGGTTCACCGCCTCCTGCAGGGTCGTGGGTCAGTTCCGCCGGACCCATCGCTGCCCCTCTCGGGGTAATATATGTACGAATTGTTCCATTACAATCATCTCGGTGACTTGTAGGCCCGTCTTCTGTTCGGGTTCCAGCCACCGGCTGGCCCATTCCCGCAGACGCTGGGCCACTGCACGCGGTCTGTCCCTCCTGCCGGAACCGCTGCCGGCAGGTCTCCGGCGAGTGTCCTAGCTGGTCCAATATTGCCTCTCGGACTTTGTAGTAGTTCAAGGCGTCAGTGACCGCCAGGCTGCGGTAGGCCAGTTGGGCGGGCCCACTCAAGTAGGGGGCCAGCAGGGTGGCCCATTGTTCCGGCGGCCAGCGGGCCGCTGTTGCCACCCATTCAAAGGTTGTAAGAAAGGCTTCGGGGTCATCCTGTGGGCCCAACTTGCTGAGCCGCAGGGGTAGGTTAGGTCCTTCCCCGGCCCCATTGGGCCCTCCCCCCGTTGCCCCCCACCTTCTTTCCACAGTTTGTCGCCACTGGTTTTGCTGAGCTGCGAGTTCCTGGACTAGTTGCCGTTGGTGCTCTTGGAACTGGCTTGTCAGCTGCTGGATCAACTGAGTCTGTTGTTCCTGCTGAGCCTGGTTCTGCTGTCGTTGGTTCCCTTCGAACCACTCCAGGAATTGGCTGGGCTCCATCGCTTCTTCCAGTTCCCCCGCGTCCCCTGAATCGGGGATAGCCCGATGCTCTTGACCTCGTTCGTCTGTGGGGGATACTAGTTATGCCCACATTCTCCACCAGTGTGGCGGGTTTACGGGTGTGAGCGTCTCGCGCCCCCTCTTCTTGGCTTCGAACAGAGCCAGGGGCGGGGCTCCGCGGACCCACCGCCTTCGTTGCCCTCCTTGTCCCTAACCCCAGGGTTTGTTGGCAGGGCCTGCTGGGGGTGCAATCACCTCCCGACCAGTGGCAGCCGAGAGGGTTCGGCGAACCCCGAGTTCGGACCCCCTCCTCCGGCCGGAGGGAGGGGGTTGGTCGTGGCGTGGTTGGGGAAAAGGGGTTGGGGTCCTGGTCCTTGGAAGGTTCTGCGGCTGGTGCAGTTCACCCAGCTTTCAGTTCTCGAGAGTTGCAGGGAGGGTGGGGGAGTGGGGGACCCGGGCCCTCCCTCACCACCGGGTCCCAGCGCGAGGCCCTAAGTGGAGTTGGCGTCTAAACGTCGCCCTCCACGGCGGATGGGGCGGCAGCCCTCAACTACTCCACCCACGGGCGCCAAAAGGGCCCTGCCTCGGGCTCCTTCCACTCCCTGCTTGTCCGCCCCGGAGATGGGACTGATTGGGGTGCACTCACCGCGTCGGAGTCTCCGGGTGCGTCCCAGTGCGAGCCGCCACCTGCCGACGTCGTCCTTCCTGGTCGCCCCGGGGGCTGGGACCTTGGTGCCCCTGGAAGCCAGGGTCGCCACCTCCTCGCTCCTGCCCCCCCTCCGACTGCCCGGCCGCCACCTTTATGGGCGCCGGAGAGTGACGTCTGGGCGCTCCACCCCGCCCGTATGCCGCCGCAGCCTCCGCCCCCGCCCTTGCCCCAGCGTGGGCCCGTGCCCCGTTTAGAGCCGCAAGCCGGGGCGGGCGGGCTGTCCCCTTCCGCGCGGTCTGCACCCTCCCCCACTCCCGGCGGGGTGCCCCGGGTTGGGCTCGCCGCTGCCCCAACTCCGGGGCTGCGATGCCGGTCAGCGCGCCGCTTGTGGCGCGCGGTTTTTCCCGAGGGAGGGGAAGTCCCGCCCCCTCCTCTACTGCGGACTCCGCCGGGTCCGTCACACCCATGATTTATATGGCACCTTCATGTAGAGAGAAAAAGTAAAGTTTTCAAGCTCGTTGAGTATAATGTTGTCACAGAAACGACATGAGTCTTGATTCGGAGCCTTTTTCCAGCGAAAGGTATGGAATTTGGTGGAATGTGCAGTTGAACACTCTATCTAGCTGCATACATTTAGGTCAACATTCCCCTATGTCAGTTTTGTTTACGATTTCGTCTTTCCTCCCCCAATCACTTGAAGTACCTCAGAAATATGTGAAAAGCCTTCCCCAGGTTCTGGAGAACACAACAACGCATCTCAGCTATGAGGTATGTGCGGAACTTCCTTGCAGAGAGCAACATGCAGGCGTTCATTCCCACTGACAAGACGACTTTCACAAGCTCGTGCTCCATTTTGCTGCATGATCCCTCTTTTGAAAAGTGTTTTCAGAAAGACCAGGCGTCTTTATCCCTGTGGTCTTTAGAAAACTGACTAGCTGCGTATAACATTCCCCATATCAGTTTTACTTGCGAGACACTTTTCCACACAGTGTCTTCAACTTGCTCAGAAAGGCAGGAAAGTTCTGCCGTCCGTTATACACACGGCAGCAACTCAGTTTACCTACAGATTAGCTTGAGACATTGGTACAGGAGCCACAATGCTCATTATGTTTTGGGAGATGATTTTCTGAAGACCTAGCCCTGTAGGCAATATCGCTCATAGAAGAAGTTGGTTTGAATTGATTTTTAGCTGTAGCTGAGATGTTTGCACCTTGGGCCATTCGAATAGTGTGACCAGCTGTATACAACATTACGCTAGATCAGTTCTGCTTACGAGACGCTTTCTCTCGAGGTTTCTGGTATTGCCTCAGAAATGTGTGAAAAGCCTTCCACACGGTCTAGAGAAAGCAACAGCTCTGTTCAACTACATCTTTTGGGTGGGACTGTCATACATGGGGAAAAATGAAAGCTGTGATTTTCCCACGAGAGAAAGCTTTCAAAAGTTCTGCATGAGCCCTCATCTGGAGACAAGTTCACCAAACTCTACGGAGTTTGCCCATATGCGACTTTACAACCTGTGACTAGCTAGAAACACTTCATTCAACATTCCCCTACAACACTTCTAATTACGAGAGGAGTTATCAAGCTGTGACGGCGCTTTGGGGATCCCCCGTCTCCTGCACCCCGAAATGGCACAAACAGACTGCACCAGCCGGTGGAATAGAGGAAGTTTATTGCCTCTCCAGGATACAGCACAGCACCGATGTAATCTGGTCACAGAGCTGGGCTAGGATGCCTCAGGCCCCCTTGAGATGGGGGAGACTGGGCCCCTAAACTCCAGCCCCTTTCCCTAGGCTGTCTCCTCCATGCCCCCAGCCAGCAACTAACTAACTCCCTTCCAGCCCTGCCCCCCAGCCAGGGCAGCATTCCACCTTCCTTTGTTCCTCTCCATGGGGGGTGTCTGGCCATACTGGTTTGCATAGTGACTCATCCTGTTTTGCCGGGTCGTGGTACCCACGGCAGCCAGTGGGGGTTACCCCAGAGCCAGCAGCATAGAAACCAGCCAGGTACCCCCACTACGTCACAGTTCTCCCCCCTCTGAGAGCGAACTGAGCAGGCTCACTCTGCTCGTGACCTAGGGAAGTTCGGGTCCTCTGCGTGGGAACGCCCCCTGGGGCCATGGGTGCCCCCCTTGACTCAGGCCGGCCGTGGCGAGGCCCCACATGAGCTGGCTTCCCTCTGTCCACTCGCCGCCCCGCTCCAGGGCGACTGGCACAGGCCTGTCCTCGGGGGTCACACCCAACCTTCCGCTGGCCTTGACCTCTGGCCAGGGTCTCTCGGGCTGGGGCCATGAGCCCAGCGAGCCTTCTCTGGACAGCCAGGGCGGCTTCCTCCCCCGATACTCCATCCAGGGAGGTCTTCCCCTCCCATAACTCTCTCAGCAAGCCCCGAGGGTCCTCTATCTGGGGTAGAGACCCCCAAGCCGCTTTCCTACTGTCTTGGGCCTTCCCGCCCCTCTGGCAGGAGTCACAGGACCGGCAGTACCGCTGCACGGCTGTAAAGATTCCCGGCCAATAGAAGTATTGGAGCAACCTCAGCTGGGTGCTCCGGATCCCCCAGTGACCCCCAACGGGGACGTCGTGGGCCAAATACAGCAGCTTGAGGCGATACGTTCGGGGGACGACCAGCTGCCGCTGGACCCCCCATGCCCTCACCTTCCTGGGGGGAAGCCATTCCCGGAACAGGAGTCCACGCTCCCACAGGAATCTCTCCTGGCCACCTCCTCCCAGGGGCTGAGCTGCACGGAGGCCAGCCTGGTCCCTCAGCCTCTGCAAGGAGGGGTCTGCCTGCACCTCAGCCTGGAATTCAGCTGCTAAGGCAGGGATCGGGACCTGTTCCCCACCTTTACCTAGGTCCGGAGTCCCAGCCTGGCTGGACCCCATGTCCACTGGGATGGGACCCTGAGGATGCTGCCAGGAGTCCTCCCCTGGACCCAGGTTGTCAGCCCCCCGCTGGCTCTGGCTCTGGCTCCGGGTAGTGACTAGAGCCCGCTGGGATTCATGGGGCCACTCCTCTAGGTCATTCCCCATCAGCACCTCGGTGGGCAAGTGCCCCACTTCCTTGAGGCCTTCCTTCGCCCCCCATTTCAGATGCACCCGGGCTACAGGCACCTTAAACGGGGACCCATCTATGCCCTTCAGGGTCAGCTGGGTATGGGGTAGTATCTGCTCTGGGGCCACTATATCGGATCGGGCCAGAGTCACCTCCGCCCCCGTGTCCCAGAAGCCCGTCACCTTCCTACCATCCACCTCCAGGGGTATGAGGCACTCGCTCCGCAGGGGCCGTCCTTCCCCCACACGGTAGACAGAGAAATCCACCTCCTGAGAATCAGACTTCCCAGGGGAGGTGCACTGAGCATCCTTCCCCTCTCTCTGAGCTGAGGTTTGCCTGCCAGCCCCTGCCTCTGGGGCAGCCTGCCCTTCCTCCCGCCCCAGCCAGTTAACCCTGGAAAGTCCCAGGTCATGGGACCTGGTGCACTGAGCCCTCTTGTGGCCTTTTTGCCCACAGCGCTGGCAAGTTAGGCTTTGGGCTGTCTCTGTCCAGGCCCTGGCTGGTTCTCTGGGGCACAGACGACCTGTTCCTTGGTCTCGCCCCGTAGTTCATAGAATCATAGAATAATAAGACTGGAAGGGACCTCGAGAGGTCATCGAGTCCAGCCCCCCGCCCTCAAGGCAGGACCAAGCTCCGTCTACAGCATCCCTGACAGATGTCTATCTAACCTGTTCTTAAATATCTCCGGAGAGGGAGATTCCACCACCTCCCTTGGCAATTTATTCCAATATTTGACCACCCTGACAGTTAGGAATTTTTTCCTAATGTCCAATCTACACCTCCCCTGCTGCACTTTAAGCCCATTACTCCTTGTCCTGTCATCAGAAACCAAGAGGAACAAATTTTCGCCTTCCTCCTTGTGACACCCTTTTAGATATTTGAAAACCGCTATCATGTCCCCCCTTAATCTTCTTTTTTTCAAACTAAACAAGCCCAGTTCATGAAGCCTGGCTTCATAGGTCATGTTCTCTAAACCTTTAATCATTCTTGTCGCTCTTCTCTGTACCCTTTCCAATTTCTCCACATCTTTCTTGAAATGTGGCGCCCAGAACTAGACACAGTACTCCAGCTGAGGCCTAACTAGTGCAGAGTAGAGCGGCAGAATGACTTCACGAGTTTTGCTTACAACACACCTGTTGATACAACCTAGAATCATATTTGCTTTTTTTGCAACAGCATCACACTGTTGACTCATATTCAACTTGTGGTCCACTATGACCCCTAGATCCCTTTCCGCCATGCTCCTTCCTAGACAGTCGCTTCCCATCTTGTATGTATGGAACTGATTGTTCCTTCCTAAGTGGAGCACTTCGCATTTCTCTTTATTAAACCTCATCCTGTTTACCTCTGACCATTTCTCTAACTTGCTAAGGTCATTTTGAATTATGTCCCTATCCTCCAAAGAAGTCGCAACCCCACCCAGTTTGGTATCATCTGCAAACTTAATAAGCGTACTCTCTATCCCAATATCTACATCATTGATGAAGATATTGAACAGTACGGGTCCCAAAACAGACCCTTGAGGAACTCCACTTGTTATCCCTTTCCAGCAGGATTTAGAACCGTTAACTCTCTGACTACGGTTATCCAGCCAATTATGCACCCACCTTATCGTGGCCCTATCTAAGTTATATTTGCCTAGTTTATCAATAAGAATATCATGCGAGACCGTATCAAATGCCTTACTAAAGTCTAGGTATATGACATCCACCGCTTCTCCCTTATCCACAAGGCTCGTTATCTTATCAAAGAAAGCTATCAGATTAGTTTGGCATGACTTGTTCTTCACAAACCCATGCTGGCTATTCCCTATCACTTTATTACCTTCCAAGTGTTTGCATATGATTTCCTTAATTACCTGCTCCATTATCTTCCCTGGGACAGACGTTAAACTGACCGGTCTGTAGTTTCCTGGGTTGTTCTTATTCCCCTTTTTATAGATGGGCACAATATTTGCCTGTAGCGGGGTTCCCGCTCTGCCACCGCGCCCCTGCCGTCTGCTCGGGGAATTATATCTGCCGGCAGGTGGTGCGGTCTCTTCGAGACACTGCCCTCCGGCAATGTCCACAATAGCCTGAGCTTTTCCCCCCTTCCGGGGGAAAGTTCGTTGTAGGCCGGCAGGCCTTTAGGAGGAGGATCCTCCACCCTGGTACACTGGATGGCTAGTCCGTCCTATGGCCCTACCGTGCCTTAGAGTAGTCCGAGTCCTGGCCCTTTAAAGGGGCCTATCCGGATCCTGGCCGGGTGCCAAAACCCTTATACGGATGCCCAGGCCCTCGAGCAGGGCAGGGCAGCAACTGCTGGCCAGGCCCCAACACAAGGCGGGGCCGCAAACAAACCCACAGGTCTGTAGGAGCTCCTAGTTCAAGAGCGGGGCAGGCAGTGCAGCTGCAGCAGTGGCAAGGGAGTGGGAGACTGCCACCCGGTTAGTGGGTGGCAGGGGGGGGCGCAGGCCCACCCACTCCACTGCGCCCCGGCCCAGGGGCCCTGGATGCAGCCGTTCAGCTGCTACGGGCTCAGCAGGGGCTCCAGCCCGCAACTTGCTGGCCTAGGGCTGTTTTCAGCCCATGCTACCCCCTGGGCCACTCCTCGTCTCCCCCCCCTTCCCCAGTACCTGTAGCCCCAGCGGCCTGTCGGGGAGTTGAAGCTCGCGTCGTCTCCGCAGGGGCCGGCGGCCCAATCCAGGGGTCAAGAGGTCGGAGCTCTGTAGTGTCCAGCGGGGCTTGTCCGGCCCGGCGTTCCAGTACCCACCGGGGGTCCAGCTGGTCCAGCGGCTCGGTCCCGTCCTCTGGGTCCTCGAGTGGTTCAGCTGGCGGGCCAGGCCAGGCCTTAGTAGCCCTGGCAGGGAGTCCCTGGCCGGCCTCTGGGAAGGTGGCTGAGGGCGGCCTAGCCCGGGTCTTAGCCTCCCCAGGCAGGAGCTCCAGCCAGGCCTCTGGGTCCTTCGGAGGCTGGGCTCTGACTGAGCTTTGTGGCAGCCTTCTTATAGTCCTAGCCCCGCCCTTTGACTTCCGGTCAGGTGAGGGGGCGGAGCTAGGCTGGCCCCAAGATGGCTCCCAGAGGGTTTCTTCTGCTTCCGGCTCAGAGGGCGGCCATTCCACCCCTCTACACTCCTCCCCCCTTAAGTCCAGTTCCCGGTTTCCGGGACTGGGCTTCTGCTCTTTCTCTATGCGGGACAGGGCGTCTGCATTTGCGTTGTCCCTCCCCGCTCGGTGTTTCACTGTGAATACATACGGTTGGAGGGACAGGTACCATCTCATAATACGGCTGTTGGTGTCCCGCATCTGCTGGAGCCATTGTAGGGGTGCATGATCTGTAAAAAGGATAAAAGAGTCTCCAAGGAGGTAATACCGCAGGGCCTCGATGGCCCATTTTATCGCTAGGGCCTCTTTCTCGATTACGGCATAACTGCGCTCCCGAGGAAACAATTTTCGGCTGATATACAGCACTGGGTGTTCTTCTCCCTCAACTTCCTGGGACAGCACTGCTCCCAACCCGCAGTCTGATGCATCTGTCTGGACAATGAACGGTCGGGAAAAGTCAGGGCTAAACAGAACCGGCTCACTACACAGAGCCGCTTTTAGGTTCTGAAAAGCGGCTTCACACTCAGCCGTCCATGTGACCCTTTGGGGCCGGTCTTTCGTGAGGAGCGCCGTGAGGGGCGCCGCTAGGGTCGCAAACTGTGGCACGAAACGGCGATAGTATCCTGCCAATCCCAGAAATTGCCTTACTTTTTTCTTTGTGGTAGGTGTCGGGTAATTTTGGATCGCCTCCACTTTCCCTACTAGGGGCCGGACTAGGCCCCTTCCCAGTTGGTACCCCAGGTAAGTGGTTTCCTGCCAGCCGATTTTACATTTTGTCGGATCGGCCGTCAGGCCTGCATCTCGAAGGGTCCGCAATACGGCCGCTACCCGCTCGAGGTGTTCCTCCCATCCTTGACTATAAATTACCACATCATCCAAATAGGCGGCCGCATACGCCGTATGCGGGGCTAGTAAGCGATCCATCATTCTTTGAAAGGTTGCCGGTGCCCCATGCAGACCGAAGGGCATTCTTGTAAATTGGAACAGTCCCGAGGGGGTTGAAAACGCAGTTTTTTCTTTTGAGTCTGGGTCCAAGGGGATCTGCCAATATCCTTTCGTAAGATCAAGAGTGGATATGAATTCAGCCGTCCCTAGGCGATCTAGCAGTTCATTTGTTCGCGGCATAGGGTAGGCATCGAATTTTGAAATGGCGTTTACCCGTCTAAAATCAATACAAAAGCGGATACTACCATCTGGCTTTGGTACAAGCACAATTGGACTCCGCCACTCGCTCTTGGATCGTTCTATCACTCCGAGTTGAAGCATAGTCTGTACCTCCTTCTCGACTACCTCCTGCATCCGGCGAGGGAGAGGACGAGTCCCTTCTCGTATGACTTGGCCTGGAGGGGTCCGAATGTTATGGGTTATCACCACGGTCCGTCCAGGTTGGGTTGTAAAAGTTTTCCGGAATGTATCGAGGAGACAGCGTGCCTGTTTCACCTGGGTCGCAGAGAGGGTGTCCCCAAGCTGTGGTTCCCCTTCCTCTACCAGGTCGGGGGTTTCAGGCCCCAGGGCCGGTTCTGCTGGGTAGGGGGTAATCATCAGGGCCTCCCGTTCTCGCCAATGCTTCAGGAAGTTTATGTGGAATATCTGGGTTTTCTTTTTCCGGTCAGGCTGATAGATTTCATAGTTTACCGGCCCGACCTGCCGGGTGATCTCATAAGGCCCTTTCCAACGCGCTAGAAATTTTGATTGCTCCGTGGGGAGGAGGAGGAGTACCCGATCCCCTGGTTTAAAACTTCTTTCCTGGGCTCGTCGGTTGTAGTTCAGCTCTTGGCTGGCCTGAGCCGCTTGTAGGTTTTCCTGCGCGAGGGCTCCGGCTTGTCTTAGTCGCTCCTGGAGCTGAAAAACATACTGCAAGAGGCCCTGTGAGGTCGAAGGGGTTTGCTCCCACGTTTCCCTCACGAGATCCATGATTCCCCGGGGACGATACCCATATAAAAGTTCGAATGGGGAAAATTGGGTTGATGCTTGGGGCACTTCCCGGACCGCCAACAGCAGGGGAGGTAGTAGCAAGTCCCACTGTTGTAATTCTGCTGGGGGAAACCGTCGTAGCATTCCCTTTAGCGTCCGATTAAAGCGTTCCACCAACCCATCGGTTTGGGGATGGTACACGGAGGTTTGTAATTTATGTATTCCCAAGATGGAACACACCTGTCGGAATAGTTGGGATGTCAAATTAGTCCCTTGGTCCGTAAGGAGTTCACGGGGAAGCCCCACCCGAGCGAAAATTTTTACCAGCTCCGAGGCGATGGTTCGGGCGTAGGTGTTCTTCAGCGGTATGGCTTTGGGAAATCTGGTGGCATAGTCCATTAAAACCAAAATGTGGCGGAACCCTGCTTTACTTTTTGGCAGGGGCCCCACTAGGTCGATGGCCACCCTTTCAAAAGGAGTTCCCACCACCGGCATGGGAACTAACGGGGCCCGTGGCACTCCCGAGTCGGAGGCTAGCTGGCAGTTTGGGCATGATTGGCAATAGTCTCGTACTTCCCGGTGCACCCCGGGCCAAAAGAACCGGGACAGTACCCTCGCCAACGTTTTTTCAGCCCCCAGGTGGCCAGCGGCTGGAATATCATGGGCCAATTTCAATACCGCCCGGCGATGCATCCGGGGCACCAGGATCTGGGTCTTGACCTCTTGAGTCCGGGGGTCTTGCACCACCCGATAGAGGCGGTCGCCCTTCAATTCGAAGTGGGGCCACTGGGATGCCCCCTGGGGGTCTACCACAGTGCCATCGATTGCAGCTACCTGCTCATATGCTGCCCTCAGGGTGGGGTCCTCCCTCTGGTCCCGGGGAAAGTCTGTCAGGGCCAGGGCCTGGGCACTGGCCTCTGCTGGCGCCTGGGCTTTGTCGGGCAATTCCCCTGCCTCTTTCCCCCGGTGCTCGTCATCCTCCGCTGACCCTCCGGGCCGCGTTTCCCCCAAAAGGGTTCCCTTCACTTTTCCGGGATCGGCCGGACACCTGTTAGTGACTTCGCGCATTAGGTCTGCAAATCCGGGCCAGTCTCGGCCTAGGACAATCGGGTAGGGGAGTGTCGCCGCTACCCCTATGACCATTTCTGCTGACCTCCCTTGTATTGTAAGTCTGACCTTTGCGCGGGGATATGCCTTCACATCGCCGTGTACACAACGCAGGTACAGCTCCCCCTCTGGCTTCAAGCCCTCAGGAAGGAGGTCGTGTCGCACCAGAGTCTGCGCACAGCCGGAGTCCAGAAGGACGGCCACCTTATCTGTATCCGTCGGCGCTTGGAGCACAAATTCCACCTGGTTGACCGGTAGGATGTAACTCTGCCCGGGTCCCCCTGGACCGTAGTCGCACCCTACCTCCAGACAGCTCCCTTGCCACCCCTGGGGTGGTTCCGTCATCCCCTGGTCCAAGCCCTTCGGAGGTAACCGTCCCCTCCTGGGGGCTGTCGGGGACTGCAATGGGGAAGTAGGTGCGTGACTGAGCGTCCTGGGTCGGGGTGCTGTGGAGCACGCCCCTAGCCTAGTAACGTCCCTAGGCCCCACCTCGTCCATTTGCCCCATGCCAGTTTCGGGTGGACTTTCCGCCTCACCCCTCGGGGCCCGAATCCCTCCAGCCGGGTAGGCAGGCCCCGGGGCCGGTCCCGGCACTGACCTGTGGGGCTGAGCCCAAGAACTGAGCAATTGTTGGAGGTGTTGGTGTTGCAGCGCCTGGAGGTGCTGGAACTGAAGCCCTAGCTGCTGTACCAACTGCCCGTGTTGGGTGACCAGTTGCTGAGCCATCTGCCAGTGTCGGGCCACCAGTTGTTGCAGTTGTTGGTTCTGGCACTCCGCCACCTCCTTCACCACGCTGTCCCGTTCCATCCTGGCTTTGGAGAACAAAACAAAAACCCCAACAAACCCCAACCACCAAAAAAAAAAAACCCCAAACCGTGTTTTTTTTTTTTTTTTTTTTTTTTTTTTTTAAACCCCCTGAGGCACACACTCAGCCCCTTACATCAGGGGCGGGGTCGAGGTGCCCACATTCTCCACCATCTTGTAGCGGGGTTCCCGCTCTGCCACCGCGCCCCTGCCGTCTGCTCGGGGAATTATATCTGCCGGCAGGTGGTGCGGTCTCTTCGAGACACTGCTCTCCGGCAATGTCCACAATAGCCTGAGCTTTTCCCCCCTTCCGGGGGAAAGTTCGTTGTAGGCCGGCAGGCCTTTAGGAGGAGGATCCTCCACCCTGGTACACTGGATGGCTAGTCCGTCCTATGGCCCTACCGTGCCTTAGAGTAGTCCGAGTCCTGGCCCTTTAAAGGGGCCTATCCGGATCCTGGCCGGGTGCCAAAACCCTTATACGGATGCCCAGGCCCTCGAGCAGGGCAGGGCAGCAACTGCTGGCCAGGCCCCAACGCAAGGCGGGGCCGCAAACAAACCCACAGGTCTGTAGGAGCTCCTAGTTCAAGAGCGGGGCAGGCAGTGCAGCTGCAGCAGTGGCAAGGGAGTGGGAGACTGCCACCCGGTTAGTGGGTGGCAGGGGGGGGCGCAGGCCCACCCACTCCACTGCGCCCCGGCCCAGGGGCCCTGGATGCAGCCGTTCAGCTGCTACGGGCTCAGCAGGGGCTCCAGCCCGCAACTTGCTGGCCTAGGGCTGTTTTCAGCCCATGCTACCCCCTGGGCCACTCCTCGTCTCCCCCCCCTTCCCCAGTACCTGTAGCCCCAGCGGCCTGTCGGGGAGTTGAAGCTCGCGTCGTCTCCGCAGGGGCCGGCGGCCCAATCCAGGGGTCAAGAGGTCGGAGCTCTGTAGTGTCCAGCGGGGCTTGTCCGGCCCGGCGTTCCAGTACCCACCGGGGGTCCAGCTGGTCCAGCGGCTCGGTCCCGTCCTCTGGGTCCTCGAGTGGTTCAGCTGGCGGGCCAGGCCAGGCCTTAGTAGCCCTGGCAGGGAGTCCCTGGCCGGCCTCTGGGAAGGTGGCTGAGGGCGGCCTAGCCCGGGTCTTAGCCTCCCCAGGCAGGAGCTCCAGCCAGGCCTCTGGGTCCTTCGGAGGCTGGGCTCTGACTGAGCTTTGTGGCAGCCTTCTTATAGTCCTAGCCCCGCCCTTTGACTTCCGGTCAGGTGAGGGGGCGGAGCTAGGCTGGCCCCAAGACGGCTCCCAGAGGGTTTCTTCTGCTTCCGGCTCAGAGGGCGGCCATTCCACCCCTCTACATTGCCCTTTTCCAGTCTTCTGGAATCTCCCCTGTCTGCCATGATTTTTCAAAGATCATAGCTAAAGGCTCAGATACCTCCTCTATCAGCTCCTTGAGTATCCTGGGATGCATTTCATCAGGACCTGGTGACTTGCTGACATCTAACTTTCCTAAGTGATTTTTAACTTGTTCTTTGTGTATCCTATCTTCTAAACTTACCCTTTCTCTGCTTGTATTCACTACGTTAGGCTCCCTCCGTCGCTCAGCCGAGATCCGGTCTCTGCGCGGTTCCCTTTCTCTCTGGGACTCCCTTTCACACCCGGACCGGCTCTCCGTGAACTCATCCGCCAGCCTCCCGGCCTCCTGGGGGTTCTCTGGTCTTTGGTCCTTGAGCCACAGCCTCAGTTTGGGTGGGCATGCTTCATAGAACTGCTCCATCATGAACAGCTTGAGCAGCTCCTCTGCGGTCTGGGCTCCGACTCCAGACACCCACTTGCGGCCGTATTGCGACAGGCGGGAGGCCAGATCCACATAGGTCTCCCGTGGCCCTTTCTGCACCCCCCGGAACTTCTTCCTGTACATCTCGGGGGTCAGCCCGAACTTGTGCAGCAGGGCCTCCTTGACTCGGTTGTAATCCCCTGGCTGTAGGTCCTCCAGCTGACTGAGCACTCCGGCCGCCTCCTGGCTCAGTGCGGGGACGAGCTCCTGCAGCCAGTCAGCTGGGGGGACCCGTTGCAGTCCACAGGCCCTCTCAAAGGAGCTGAGGAACCCGTCTATGTAGCCCATGTCCTTCAATTGGGCCACCACGAGCCTCTCCAAGCGTCTGGCAGTCCCGGGACCCTGGGGCCCATCCACTCTTGGCGCAGCTGGTTCCCCGCTGGTTCTCCGCTAAGCCATGGCCAGCTCATGCTGTCGCTGCCTCTCTTGGTCCTGGCGGTCCCTTTCTCGATCTTGGCGCTCCTTCTCTCGGTCCTCTACTTCCATTTCCTTGATCCGCAGCTGGATCTCCAGCCGCCGCAGCTCCACTGGGCTGGCCCCTGCCCTAGATCGGCTACGGTTTGCAGGCCTCCCGGGAGACGCTGTCTCATCTCTCCGGTGGGTTCCAGTGTTCCTTCCCCTCTCTGAGACTGACACACTCTCAGGGGGGGGTCTGGCTGCTTCCCCTGGGGACAAGATCCTGGCCCTGTGGCTGGTCATTCTCTTCCAGCTGGGCAATCAGCAGGGCCTTGGCTGCTTTCTGCACAGGCAAGCCCCTCTCTCTGCACAGCCCCACCAGCTCTGCTTTCAAGAGTCAGGCGTAGGCCATCTGCCCGCTGGGCCCCTCGGTGCAGACTCACCAGTCTAGTGCTGCAGCGCCCCACGATTCCCAGGAACCGCTCGCTCTGTCTCCAGCCAGGTACCTCCACTACGTCACACAAGCCATTTCTTGTATTGCCTCTGAAAGGTGTGAAAAATTTGCTAGATGCTAGAGAAACCGCAACAACTCGGGTCAAGCCCATGATTTATATGGCACCTTCATGTAGAGAGAAAAAGTAAAGTTTTCAAGCTCGCTGAGTATAACGTTGTCACAGAAACGACATGAGTCTTGATTCGGAGCCTTTTTCCAGCGAAAGGTATGGAATTTGGTGGAATGTGCAGTTATACACTCTATCTATCTGAATACGTTTAAGCTGTCATTTTCCCACAAGAGAAAGCTTTCAAAAGTTCTGCATGAGCCCTCATCTGGAGACAAGTTCACCAAACTCTACGGAGTTTGCCCATATGCGACTTTACTAAGCGCTCCGTTAGTTCGAATTAAATTCGAACTAACGGAGCGCTAGTGTAGCACCTATGAAAGTTAGTTCGAACTAACGTTAGTTCGAACTAACTTTGTAGTGTAGACATACCTATAGATAATTGGGTTTGTGATGACCGGGAGACCCGTATGGTCACTTGCCTGCCTGGTGCGAAGGTTGCAGATCTCTCGAGGCATCTACATAGACTTATGTGTAGTGCTGGGGAGGAGCCGGTGGTTGTGGTACATGTAGGTACCAATGACATAGGAAAGGGTAGGAGAGATGTCCTGGATGCCAAATTTAGGCTGCTAGGAAAGAGACTGAAATCCAGGACCTCTATGGTGGGATTCTCGGAAATGCTTCCAGTTCCACGCGCAGGGCCAGGTAGGCAGGCAGAGCTTCAGAGTCTCAATGCGTGGATGAGACGATGGTGTAGGGAAGAGGGGTTTGGATTTATTAGGAACTGGGGACACTTTTGGGAGAGGGGGAGCCTATACAGGAAGGATGGGCTCCACCTAAACCAGGGTGGAACCAGACTGCTGGCACTAAACCTTAAAAAGGTCGTAGAGCACTTTTTAAACTAAGAGATGGGGGAAAGCCAATTGGTGCGGAGATGCACGTAAATCGGATGGAGACTTCTTCTTAATCGCGGCTTCATTTCCCTATGCCGATCTGTCTAATCTACATGCCTCCGTCAACGGCCATCCCTAGAGAGGGATGGCAAGAGACAAATTGCTTGATCATTGCCTTCGGTCCAGCCTCTTTGGGGCACCTGGTGCTGGTCACTATCGGCAGACAGGCCACTGGGCTAGATGGACCTTTGGTCTGACCTAGTACAGCCATTCTTATGTTCTTACGGCAAACAACCTTTTCACACTCTTTCCCCCAGGTTATCTGGGTAGACACCATCACAAGGCAAACATGGATCCCGTTCAGCAGTAAAGAGCGATGGTCATCACTGCAAACAATTCACAACTTATGTCCAGGGCCTAGCCAGGAGCCGCTAGAGCAAGAAGAACGTGCGGAGGCCATGAACACAGAGGTGAGTGAAACACCTGAGTGGAGATGCTAGCGGCAATCGATTCTTCTGACAGAGAGAAATGCCAGTTCTGGACCCAGGCGACAAGCAGAGACTGGCAGGACTGCAGCTATGGGACAACGACCAGTGGCTGCAAAACTTGTGCATGCATAAGGCGACTTTCATGGAGGTTTCCTTCCCTGAGGTGCAGCAGTGCCAGAATGAGACTGGCTTTGATAGTTGAGAAGCGAGTGGTAATAGCCATGTGGAAGTTAGCAAGGCCAGGCAGCTACCGGTCAGCTGGAAATTAATTCAGAGCGGGGGAATAAGACGGTGGGAGGCTGCTGTGATCCAAGCAGCCAGTGATCCAAGTAGCAACGAAGGACAGTAACTCTGGGAAACATGCAGGCCATAGTGGATGGCTTTGCTGCAATGCAGTTCCCTAATGGTGGTGGGGTGGCAGATGAAACATACATTCCTATCTTGATACCTGGCCACTATCCCAAAGAGCTCATAACTGGGAAGTGGTAGTTCTTGCTGGTGCCATGGGCTTTGGTGGATCACAAAGGCCGTTTCACTGGCATCAATATGGGATGGTCAGGAAAGCAGCATGACATGCGCATCTATAGGAACTTTGGTTTAGTCAGAAAGGTACAAGGTGGAATTTTCTTCCCACCTGGAAATCTTGCATCGGAGGCATTGAAATGCCAATTGTGATTCTTAGAAGCCCAGCCTCCCCTTCTTGCTGTGGCCCCTGAAGCAGTACGCAGGCAGCCTGGACATCAGTAGGAAGCAGCTCAGCTATAGGCCGAGCAAATGCAGAATGGTGGTAGAAAGAGCTTTTGGACGTTTAAAGGGAAGGTTTTGCCGTCTATTGACTGGGTTAGACCTCAGTATAAGCAGCATTCCCATTGTTGTAGCAGCCTCCCGTGAGCTCCCTAAAATTTTATGTCAGGGTAGGAGCATATTAAATGTGCTGACCTGTATATTTTACACAGCCCTGTCCCCGATCTGCCATGCACCACAAGCAATAACCATACTGTTGCTGAGAAATCCGGCCCCTCCCATGCCTGTACAGGCATGTCAGCCGCTCTGTTTGCTGCCTCAAGATCTGCTCCTGGGTCTTGGTTTCACGTTCCATGCACGTTATCCTCTCCTCATGCTCCACGCATCTTCTGCAGCATCGTTCTCCTCTGCCCATGCGGGTGGGTTGCATTTGCTCATGGAATGTCATTCCGTTATGTTTTCGCCTTCAGATCTGTTCTAGCTGAACAGTTGGATGAGCCAGGGGAGTGGGCCTCAAGCTCACTGTTGCATCCTCTCCAAGAAAACAAGGGAAGGGCAGACGCTAGAGAAGACACATTGCAGAATGCAGAAGCTAATCTCTGAGCATAAAAGAACATTTGTCCGACACAACAGGCGTGTGTTAGTTACAAGGCAAAAGGCATCCTTTAAGCAGGCTCCATGCAGCAGATACAGCACAGAGGTCTTAAGGGAGCTGCTGGACTTGATTTGGTGGTAGGCATGGTAGGGAACAGTCTGGGGCTCGCTCTACTAACTCTGCTTTGAAAACACAGTGGTTGCAGCTCCCATAGCTAGGCAAGGGCCTATGTGTGCAAAGGGGCCCAGAGTGGCATGGAGACAGGGAGGGAGTCTCGTGGCCACCACATGTTCAGGCGCAGGAAAGAGTCTGTTCCCCAGAGCTGAGCCCTGTGAAAGCCCCAAAGCTCGGCTCTCTCACCAACAGGTGGAAGATATCACCTCCCCCACCGAGTCTGTCTAGGGAGACCGAGAATTGTCTTGCAGCTTGGGTGGGAAAACGCCCCCTACAAACATAGTCACCGCTCCAAAATAAACCCACTAACTCATTTCTGTTGTACAGGAAAAAACTCCAGGCCCATGTGGCGACTCTGAGGGAAAGGAGAGCGAAGCTGCTGGGGTTAAAGTAGACCAGTGAGCAGAGAAGCCAGCAGTACCTGGTAGGTGTCTGTTGTTTTTCCCTGGCTGGGAGACGTAGTTGAGACTTAGGATTGTTTATTGTTAGATTTCTCTGTGGCCTTGGTGAAGGTGGGTTTATGTGAGTTTCTCCGTTCTCATGGGATAGTGTGTGCGTGTTGCAAATATTCTCTCCCTTGAAAAAATGGAAGCTGCATTTGAATGAATGAATGAATTTCTATTCACTGTGACGTTCATAAACAACTTCTCCCAAAACACAAGGGTTGTTTCCCAGGAGACTAGGACACAGGCCCTTATGGGATATTGGGAGCAAAGGGTAAAAAAGTCCCCCCCTTGTGATGAAAACATACAGTCAAGTATCCGGCTGTGAAGGATTCAAGGTTTTGAACCCCAGTCAGGGGAGCTGACACCCTTGACAACCCCCTAAGCAAGGTGTTCATGTGTGTGTGTGTGGGGGGAGGGGAGGCAGCGCCATGTTCCTGGAAGGGGACAGTCCCATATTTAAAAGCTGTTCCCAGTGTTCTGACTTTGTCCCATATTCCCCCGGAGCGGCCAGCACTCAGCAGGGTTTTGGGGGTTGGAAACCTGCAGCTTGCGGGACACCAGCAGCACACGAGCCAATTTTCTGTGGCCCCTTCCCACCGCAGAGCAGGGAGCTTGTGCTGCAGCTTCCGGCTGGGAAGGGGAAAGGGTGGGAAAGGTGCATGCGAGTCCCTGGGGCTGCCCCTGCCCAGCCTGGGGATGCAATTCCTGGGAGCCAAGGGAAAGCCCCAGCGTGTGCCTCCTCTGTGCATGACTCCCCCCTCTCCCCCGAGGAGGGAAAGCCCTGGTACACGCCTCCTCTGGAGACCCCCCCCCCCCCCCCACCACACCATGCCACTCCAGTTCTCAGCACACCACAGACCTGGGGGAGAGGAGCAGCCACTGCACTTCCAGAACCCCCAGAAGTGGCGCGTGGCTGGACTCCCATCCACCTCACGGGATGCCGCCACTATCTCCATTGTCACTGGAGGTGGGCAGTGGGACTCCTTGGGGTGGGGGAAATCAGAGGGGGGCCTCCCAAACAGCTCATGAACGACTGTTCGCACCCTCGCAATTTGACCAGTTGGTCACGATTGACGGGTTGGTGACCATCGCCATAGCGACTGGGGGTCAGGCTGGGCTGGGAGTTTGCACAGGAAGCTGGAGGCTGCAGCCCTGTGGGTGTTCAGATTGGGGTGGGGGTGTCAGAGCATCCAGCATCAGGGGCTCTCTCCTGCTAAAGGGCTCTGCTCAGCCAGGACAGGGCTCCCAGCCAGCCATAGGCAAATCCCCTTCCATTGCCCTGATGCCAGGGTGAGGGGCACAGCCTGTCTGAAAGGGAAGTGTCGGGCCCTGTCACTTGTGGTCTGGGTCCCTCACCCACAATCCCCATGAGGCAGGGGAGGAGCCCAGGGTGCACAGTCCTGAAATGCAGAGTTTGTGTCCTCGTCTCCCTGTGGCACCCACGGGTGTTTGTTAGCTGGGCCTTAGCCCCGCCCCTTCACCATGAGGCCACGCCCCCTGCTCCTTCTCATCCCCCCTGGGGCCCAGTCCCTCCAACTGCCCTGACTGGCCTGCCCTGGGCTGGGGACACAGGCTAGGGACTGCTCTTGGGTGCTCCAATGCCTTTTGGGGCGGGGAAGGATCCCTCTTTGTTTTACTTTGGGGGAGACTTTCCAGTTTCCTGGAGTACGATTTCCCTCGTGGGTTTGTTTTTTTCTTCCCTTCCCATCCCACTTCTTTTTTTCCCCATTTCTGCTTCCTGGCCAATCAGTTTCAAAAAGAAAAGAATTTGCAAGGAGAACAGGGGGAGAAATTGTGATTTAAAAGAAAACAAGCCAGATGCTGTGTCTCCGAGGCAGCACTCAAGGCAGCAGGCGTGGGACAGAGCATCTCTAGGCCCAGAGACCGGGGCATGGGTCTGTTCCCAGGCACTTACCCACACGGCTCAGCACGATCACAGCCAAGGCCAGAGAGACGCACCCGGT